>NW_010251967.1:426-6264 GCF_000690775.1 Eurypyga helias | reverse complement strand
TCCAGGTGGGGTCTCACCAGAACAGAGTACAGGGGCAGGTATCACTGGAAGAACTCATATTCAGTCAGTTGAAAGTTGATCTTACAGACAAACCTGTCTCAAATATTAGAAAATGTGCAAGCAAATCATTAATGACAAGAGCACATCAGATGTAATGAAAACAAGTATAGGAAAATATTTGACAGGAACTCATGTAATAATTAGATCTTAAAGAAACTTTAAAATAAATCTTTTCTATGGATGATTGATAATTATTTAGAAAAATTTTCTACCTAACTTGATACAGATTTTGCCTATACATTTATTTTATTTTGACACAGATAACATAAAACTCTATTTTTTTACATCCTATAAAGTTACAACGTCCTCTAATATACTTATTTTCCTGTCTTCAGCTAATATAGAATTGTAAAAATTGTAATAACATTTATTACAACCACAGCATCAGTATTAAAATGTTAGCATTTTCAGACACCTAAACAATATTTTAGTGAAGACATAATTACTTAATTAATGAAATTCGATTATAAAAAAATGAGGTTTTATTCCGCGTCATACTGTCATTTCCAGTACTTCACTGGTGCATCTGGCACTGTTTTCTTTCAATGCTGCCTGATTCTCTACATAAACTTATTTTCAAAAAAGATAACTGAGTTAATACCATTAATAACATGACTGAGGGATTTTTGAGTAGGAACAAATCTAACCTTTACAGAAAATGCAGAATGTGGAGAATTACTGTACATATATGTAAGTTTAAATAACACAAAAAAAAAATCAAACCCACCAAAAGCAAATAGGTGAAAAGATATAGTATTGATTTCAATAGATTTTCCTCTTGACTGGTTAGGATCATAGGTTTCAATGAGGTAGAATCTGAAATTAGACTACTATAGTGTTTCTTAAGTCTATGAAAAACCCTGTAGTTTACTGAAGTTCCATACATTTAGCAGCTCAGCAAATTCCTACCCACCAAAAAAATGTGTTAAGTATTTTTTAAAAATAGCTCATTTTACTTGAGATATTCAAATTAATTGGGTACCAGAATAGTCTATGTGAATGTTTAGATTTAATATCAATCCTTATGTCTGTTGGATCAAACTGATTTTTATACTTCTTCCATTCCAAATGCCTTCCCTTTAACAATATCTACAGGTAAACAAAGTGGTAAGTGTTATTTACTTCATTGAGGTTCCTTTGTACCAAGTTTCTTTTGCAAATATTTAATATTTCTTCATTAGTAATTTAAAAAAAAAATTGGCATTATCAAATATACAGGTTTATCAAATAAACTGATAATTTATGCATGAGAGTTTGAAATGCAACTGATAATATTAAAGACAAAATAATTTAACTTCTGAACTATTTTAGTGTTATCTTTATAACAAAAATGTTAAGCTAATTACTACTTTACATAAGAATTCCTCTGTTGTGATATCTGTTTAATATCTATAAATATCTATATGATATCTATAAATAATTATAAGAATTAGTATCACAGTGTTCAGACTTTAAATTTGTAATAAAGAATCTTATATTTTACATGTGGTTTATTTTTGCCCCTAAATTATTGTACCTATATCAGTTATTTCCTTTGCTTATATGACTTTTCTCTGAAAAAACCTTAAACCCTGAAACTTATTACATTCCACCTTTAAATAGAGACCTATTCCATAATGATGCACTATATCACAATTTATGAACTCTAAAAAACCAATTCTTATAACTTTCCTGAACAGGGTTTTTTTGTTTGTTTGTTTAATCTGTCTTCATACACTAACCTTTGTTAGCTAGTGTAACACTAGCTGGTGTAACTCTCTTGGTAATATATTTTGTGTTATGCTTTCTTGCATGTGCTGAAATTTTTCTCTCCTCACACAGCTTTTATCAAATTTGTGTAACATACTTTAAGTATTTTAGAAAATTTAACTCAAAGAAGTATCAATATTACGAACATATTACCGCAGGTTGATGGAAATTTTAGGAAAAACTAAGTAAGTCTATACAAACAACTTTGAAATCACAAACAGTTTCTGAAATTCACATCAGGGTTGCAGAAATATGAGTTAACATGGGGTGAGAAGATGAAAAAATAGGGTCCTTGGTATCAAAAGTAATCACAAGGTAGGTGGAACAAGTAGTAAGGAGAAAATGAAAAAAAAGGAGTTTTAGCATACCTCCTAACAGTCAGTCATTTGAAATTAAAGGCATACAGTAGTGACAGTCACTTATTTGTCCCTTCTATTATTCTCGTTCATGTCAATGACATTCACCAGGGAGTTCAGGCAGACAGCTGGGTTTCTTTTTAATTCCTTCGCCTGACATGGAAGGATTTCTTAAAAGCAAAGGTTTCCCTCTTTTCTCATTGTCTGTGTTGTGGAAACGTGCACAGTATCTGTCACTGAAGGTTATAGGTGACTTACTCTGTATCCTAGCTCTTAGCACTACATGCCAAAAAGCATAGCAACACAGAGAAGCCAAAATACTATAGGGCTTACAAAGACATTTAGCAGTAGGAAAAAATTGAATGGAAGAAAAGTAGATGGAAACATTGTGGAAAATGACATTTGTAGAAGAAAGGCACGTACTGAATAAAAGGGGAAACTAACAGAAAAAGTAAACCAACAACAACAAAACCAGAAAAATAAAGTCTGACTGGCTCAAGAGCAGGAGTGAAAGGCTGCTGGAATAAGGGAAAGGAGAATTTTGTCTGTCGTACAGTAAAGAGACTAAGAATTTCTCTATTCCCCCCCTGCTGATGCCCCAGTTCTATTACTGGCTGCAGAGCAAACTTTGAAAAATCACATTGATTATTTTTGTGCAAGGGCATTCTCTGGAGTGGACACAAGCATAATGCTCTTGTTTTCATGCCCACCATTTGACCACATATCTGTCCCTCTTACAGCCTGTTTCTGGCATCAGGGTACACCACTGGTTGTGCTGCAATGCATATTTTAATTTATATTCATTGACTCTTCTCTGGTCACTGGGTACTACAGAGAAGACTCTGACTACCTTTTCATTCCCTTCCATCAAGTATTTATATACATCCATAAGATCTCCCTGAACCTACTCTTCACTGTGATGAAGAATAACAGCTATTTCAGCCTCTCCTCAGTTGAAAATTGTTCCCGATGTTCCCAGATGAGTCACTTGAAGGCTCACTGCATGAATGCTGGTTTGCATGCTAGTTAGGACTGACCAACCTAACATCTATTTATTTATCTGTTTGTTTATTTATTTATTTGGTGTATGTTTTGATTTTCTTAGGGTTGTTTTGGTTTAGTTTTTTTTTGAGGGGAGGTAGAAATAAACACTAACATCTCTCCATAATTAATATCTTCTTTTAAAAAGGAGTTTATGATGCCAATGGCACTTTTTAAGTGCTTTAAAACACCTTGATATCTGTCAGTGAAAAATTGTCTTTGTTTTATTTTCAATAAATATACATAAGCAGGCTGACTCAGAAATTGATTAACCAATTCCCATGCTTCAAATCTCAAAGGCAACACTTGACACTCTCTGAAGACCTTTGAAATCTGGATTCCTAGAGAGAACAAATGCCTGAAGTTTATCTTGTTACTGAAAGCAACCGTAGTATTAAATGAGGTGAGTAATGAAAATAAACTGTAACTTTCATCCTTCTCACTGTATAGGATTGCAGTTCCCAACATCACTTAGAATTAACCATCCAGGTTTTAATAACATATCTTCAGTAAAAAATAAAATAGGATAAAGAGCAGAGCATTTAAATTGAAAATGTAATACATTATTTTTCTTTTCTGACATTTTGAATAGTTCCTTTATACTATCAAATTAGTGCTACTTCATTTTGAAAGGAGCTGGAAGCAAATATCTGGATACTCAGTATCATCTGAGGCCTGAATTTTCAGCAAAGGTCTGTAACTAGTAAGGAATTTGAATTTAACAAGACCTCATACTTAGGGTGTTGTTTTGAGCACTTTCATGAATCTGTCCTAAACATTTTAGCTTGCTGACTGAATGACATAATCTGTGTACAGCAGTGATGTTTAAACTTAAATGCATTTCTAATGTTATCTGACACTGTGAAATTAATATTCTTGCATTTATACAGCAGGACACACTATTTAGTTCTACTACTAAATTTAAGTACTCAGATTTTCTCAAAAAATATATGGTCTGAGCTCATTTGAAGATTATTTCAAAGCATTGCAGTGAAAATATTTTTGAGCAATATGTTACCTGTAATTGAAACTGTCATGGAAAAGCCATCACTACTTTAGTACAGACAGTATTTGTAAATGTATACTGCTGTGCTTCATTGCACAACAAGGGAAAAGATATATGGGATCACTGTTGAAATCCCTTGTCTGTAGTGATTGAATTATTTATAAAACACACCTGTGAGAGACTGAGAATCAGAAAGATCACATATGTCACAGTATCATATTGTGTTGCATTTCATCCTCGTCATCCTACTGCATGGTTTATAATTTAAAACTTAACTAGTGAATAATGTTGTGAAGAATTGCAGTAAAATAAAATTAAAATTGCCAAATATTTGCTACAAAACTAGTGCTAAAGTATGGAAATGAAACACAAAATATATAATTCATTAAGTTAATTACAATACAAATTAATTAAAATGTCCATTCAGTTATATTCTGTGGCATCATCGTGAAAAAAATGAAAACAAATTAAAATATGTGGATCAATACTGTGATCAACTAGCATGAAATTTTCCATGATGAGAAAATCTCAGCAATTTTCCTAATTTTATGGTTAATCTACAGTATAAATGACAGTATGTATTCACAGATCCTTTTTAAATTGGTGGAAAGAATTAGGAATTTCAGTAGCAAGATAATGAAATCTATGTAGGTATTTTTCTAAGAGTAAATTGCACATTAGAAGTGTAAGATTTTCTCTATTGACTGTAAAAGTGAGTTCAAACAAGTAGTTCAAGTGTAGCTTTTTATTTGGTGTATTTTTGTGATGTTTTGTCAGTCTACGCTTCTTTTAGAAATTGTTTCTTGCTGATGCTATTTTGAAACTCAGTCAAATGTTCAAGATTGGTTCAGCCTTTCCTTTCCTTTATTCATTTTGTACCCTGTGATTTTTTTCATATACCATCATTGCTAAAATAATTTAATACCATCTTTCTCCTATTTTACCTCTTCCATTGGAGTAGAATTATATTCTGTTGTATTTTTACTTTTAACTAGGTTTTTTTCATTTTATTTCTCCTATTCAAGTTTAAGCCCTACTTAAATGTTTAGAAACCATTAGCCACTACAAATAATTAACATATATCTAAATAAAAAATTCAACACAATGGCACTGCTCATTGACTATAATTGTAATTTAAACTAGATGATATCTACATATCTCTTGTGAAATTCAGCCCTTGCTTGTCATAGCATAAAAGAATTTCAGCACTCTCATTCCTTATTTAACCTTTATTACAAGAAAATACCAGTAGCTAACAATCTTTCTACCTACACTTGCCAAGGCGCAGAAGTAATCATCTTCCAAGCAAAGGGAGTTATTTTTCACTGCATCATATTAATTTTTCCTCTCATGTAATTTTTGTTCTGATAAAATATATGTCAGGTAGACTCTTATTGATTTCCTTTGACAGTGGCATGGAAATAAGAAAGGAAGAACAAGCAGAAAGAAAAAGGGTTGGTTTTTAGCCTTCAATTTTCTTCCCTTATATACCAGATATTTGGGCATGAATCATAGAATCACTGGGTTGGAAAAGACCTTAGAGATCATCCAGTCCAACCGTATCTGTCCACCACTAAACCATATCTCTCAGCACCTCATCCACCCATCTCTTAAACACATCCAGGG
>NW_010251967.1:0-273 GCF_000690775.1 Eurypyga helias | reverse complement strand
ACACTCACTTCTCCACAACCTCCTTTCAGGTAGTTGTAGGCAGTGATCAGGTCTGAATACAGACCTGAATACTTCAGAAATCATGATTTCTAATTTATTTATTTATTTGTTTATTTAAATCTCTTGTCGCCTTAGTAGGCCATCCTTATATTTTAGTTTCCTTCAGTGTCTAGGTTTAAAATGATAACAATAAAGGTCCAAAACCCACTAATTAACAATTAATCCACAATGGTGGACGGAGTTGTAATACCTCTATGCATCATATTTGAAAAG
>NW_010251966.1:0-9870 GCF_000690775.1 Eurypyga helias | reverse complement strand
TATATATATATATATATAAAAGATATAAACTCAAAGGAGAAGTTGACTATACATATCAGCATATTATGCTGACATCAAATCCAACATAGTACAGTACCAGGTACTTATAAGGGACTTATAAGGAACATTTTTATAAGGGACTTATAAAAAAGCTGTTATGATAAAGGTCAGTTCCAGATTCCAAAGAATAAAAGACAAATACCAGTGTAACTATAGATTTCCAAAATGAGAAACTAAAACACCATTCTGACTGGGATTGCTCTGCCTTGCAAATTAACTCAGCTGATACATTCCTTATTCGTATTATGTCTTCCTGGAAAATATTTGTTCTGAATTAATTAGTTTAGCAAAAGACATTAATGGATGCAAGAAGAAGCTGAGAAAATCATAGGAACAAATCAGAAGTATGGAGGGAGAGCGGTAGAGAAAATATTTCCAACACAAAATGCATTAAATGAAACATTTGAAAATTTTTCAAGTAAAACTTCAGTTGAGAATCTAGTCCATAATTAACTGGCGTAAATCCACTGAATTTAAGGTAGCTAAGCCAATTTGCATCAGTTGAGGACCTGACCTAGTATCCTTCTATGAAGCAATACTCCTTCTGCCTTCCAGAAAACATTACTATGAGTGTGTGAAATTTTGCAGGTATATCCATCTTTTAGTGTACAGTACCAGTTATATGACATGAATCTGAAGTATATTTACCATATTTACCTACCTTGGTGTTGGTCCATCTGGAGTTTTGTTTCACCTAAATCAACAATGTTGGGAAGTTGCTGATTCATTTTCAAATCCACTTTTTTAGGTTTTACTAATGTCTTTAATTGCTCAGTCTCTTAATTTTTGTGAACACTTGAGTGTTATGATTTAATTTACTTTTGAAACTGTAATTTCCATTTGTCTAGCCACCTAGGAGTGGTTCCAGCTTCCCTTTTTTTATTTTCTGCTGCTACTTTTACCCTTTCCCTAAAAACTGTCTGCTTCTCTACTGTTGTTCATCCTACACGTAACACTGGCTGTTGCCAGAAGAACCTCCATCTATTTACCAACTGAATGCCTCTCCATAAGTAGGTGCCTGGTGCTCCATAGATGTTCTGTGAAATATTTTAAACAAAGATAAGTCAGCACTATAATCATATGAGATCTTTGTCTACAATTTGGAATACATGTTCTTTCTTGCTTCAACTCCCAGGCAAACAGATTGTATCTGCACTGAGTGAAAGTATCACAACTGATAAACCTTGGCAATAGCACTTTTACCCTGAGTCATTTATTAAAAAAACAGCTATTGACATTTTATTTTGAAGAGTTAAGGCACCCAAAGTTTCACTGGCAATGACTAAGTTGTTGAATATTCCATTTGGAACAAGAAAGTAAGACCTATATTTTGGACAATACAAAGGATCAGAGGAGACATGTCTGCACATGCAAACACACACGTGCAGTGTCAAAGTCTCTGTTTACCTTCATCTCTCTGCAGGGAGTAGTCTTAAAACATGTCCCAAGACCATTCAGTAAATACAGTTAATTAAACCTTCTTTTGGAGCCAAGGTTTCAAACTATGCTAATTTGTAGTAATATTTATCACACTGAGTTCCCTTCAAGGATGCCAGATGGATGTGCTTTAGCACACATGGAACTGCTCAGACAAAATATCTTCTCCAAAAGGTAAGAATTTGACAGTATTCTTAGACTGATGAGACAATAGAAGACTCAGGCTGTCTTGGAGATGACTGAACTAGTCTGGAAATATGCTTCTTCCACAATACAATGAAGAGTAAAGAACACATATGATACAAGGCTGATTAATGAACATCTGTTCTTGGATTGTACAGTTTGTGCTTTCACTCAAATATCTCAAAGTTCCATATAAAATCTGAATTTTTACAATATATTTCAGCATACTGTGTCTGTAATATGTCACATATACAGATGTTCAAACTGCTCTGGGATTTGTTTGTCAGAGAACCCTTGGAGCTGGATTGCAATGATGAAATGAAAGTGCAATTGCAATTGGAAAATGTAGACTGATCACGAAAGTGCAGTTGGATAGTGAGAAAAGACTTCATCAAACCAGATGCAAGATATGAGGGCCACCACAAAGTCACTTGAAAGGTGGTGGAGAAAGACGTTCCTGAGGAACAACTCATATCATCCTATACACATATAGGATATATATAGCTAGGGTATGTGCAGGGTGGTCAGCTGAATCATTACCTTACAGTGATGATCTCTCTCCAGTGACAGTGGAGAGATCTGCTTAGACACCTACACAAGGTACATCTAAATCATGTTAGATGAGACCCACAACACATCATTTCATTGCTTTTATCAAGACTAATGACAACTACAGCATTGGTTATGTATTTATGGATGTAATGCTTTCTAATGAATTGACTTCAGAGAGAAAAAGCCTTCCTGCTGTCATCTACTGACCGAATTTTTCTTTAGTTCAAGTAAATTTATTAGGAAGGCCCAGTGTGATAACCTGACTTCAAAGTAGATGGCAAAATTTGTGCCCTACACAATGAGGGTAAGATTTTATTCCTAGGTTCTAGCCCTGAAAATGTGGTACAAGCGATGAAGTCTGAAAGGGGTGACTTGTGTATTTCTTATCCATAGCAAGTCATTCCATATTTATGTGTACACTTTCCCATTTCAAAAGCAGAAATTATTTCTCTCCTGTGGGTGATCTTGCAGTTTTGGGATGTTGATATTCATACTTCAGGAACATTTTCAGGAAATATCTAAAATGTGGCTGCATTATAATCCTGTTCTACAGCTTTATTCCAACATCACTTATCCTGCAAATCCTTGAATTTATACAGAAGTGCTAATTAGTACTAGACAAACTCTGTGCAAAGTAGTGAGGATAGTGAAATACTGTATCTTTTTTCAGTATCTGGAAAAGCGGAATGAAACATCTTTGTTCTTTTCAATCATATTAGAAGCAAAATGTCATACTCTATATAACCATTTAAACAGAAATGTTAGAACAGTTGGATATTGTAACAGTACAGAAGGATCTGAAGGGGGCCAGATCCAGGCAGCAGATGTTCACCTCTTGTCCTTCAGAAGAGGTTGGAGAAGTTTTTCATCCAATGAAAACGATTAAATATTTACCCTTATTCACACAAAGTGTTTTACACAAGAAGCATTTAATCAATTTCCAAAAAGTAGCTGACAGTAATTAGGAAGTGAGAAAGTGATTACAAAGTTTGAGATACTTGGGTAATTATTAGAGGGACCTAAAGAAACATGGAAAAATTCTGATTCAGATAAGCACTACCCTTAGTATCTAACATTATATCTGAAGACTTTGTGCCTTATTCTTGTAAGATCATACTGATATTCTTAGTGACCCCTGTGCTCTAAACATAACACCATCTCTGGCAGAACAAATTCCTGAGCAGCCAACTGCTTTTGATTTGGTTCAGAGTGAAAAATGCAGTGGGGTTTTGCCTGTTTTTCCTAGCAAGAAAAAGAAAATTATTTTGAGAGAGCTCTTCTGCTGTCTATTAATGCATTATATGTCCAATATGTATGCAATGACCTTCTGGGAGAGAACAATATGTTCTGAAGCATTGTACAAGACTGGGCACATGGTCAACACCCAGCTGAGAATCAGAAAGAGCAGAAACTTCCTGCTTTTGCTGATGCACTTTGTGCAAGTAATGACAGCTGATTTGGCAGAGGCTCTTGTGCAAGTAATGGAGCAGAGGTCCCTTGCCCGCAAATCACCTGGACTTCTAATCACCAATCACCTCAGGTTTGAGAGGCTGGTACACAGGGAACCTGCTCTAAGTGCATCAGTTTTGCTTTCCATAGTAATGTCATTGTTCAAATGGATGGAGAGGTGGGAATGGCTAGGGCAAGCAAGGAACTGATTTATCCAGCTGTAGCATGGTCTCTGGACACCCAGAAACCCGAAAGAGAAAAGATGAAAAGAGGGTTATGGAACAGGCAGTGGACAGCCAGACCAAAGATGAAGAATGGACAAGCACAAGGAGAAAACCTTCATGATAAAAAAGAGATCAGCTTTGTCACTTAAGGATCTTCAGAACAGGACTGTCCTGTAGTCGCCTTTTTCTGTTATCAGCTAGAATCTCATAAAAAGTTTTTGTATCCATTGGACAGCAAAATCTTCCTTGTAGGAGCTATTTTTATTGTGACAGTCACCCAGGTCCTAACTCAACACAGTGCTACTATTTTATGAGAACAGAAAGAGTAACATTAAAAATGAAAGTGGAAACAAAATTCAGACTGAGAGACTTTCAATTCTGTGATGTTCTGAATGAAAAGTAATCAGAAGATGTGAGTGTACTTCTTGTTAGAGTAACTCAAAAAGCATTAGAATAATTTTATTTAGCCTGACCAAACTACTGGAAAAAGAAGGATCAAATTTTGTTTACCACAAAGCAGTATCTACAGCAAAAATAATGCAATAATACATCTCTGCTAAAATACAATTGGAACACATAGAAACAGAAAAGTAAGTGAAGCCAAAAAAATGAAAGGAAACTATTTTTTTTTATAAGTTATTTTGAAAGACTAGCTTAATTTCAATTTCCTAAACTTTTACTTTTTTTCAATCAATGCTTGCCACAATATGTATTTCTCTCTTTTAAAACAGAGGCTTTTGATCACTTAAGAAAAACTGAATATACTGACCTGCTGATGTTAAGGATTCTTTTAGGCAGGCTGGCTTGAAAACAAAGCTTCCAATTTTTTTCACAGCCTTTACATTGAAAAACGTCTTTCTATTCTGATGGAGAAGGAAAGCAAGTCAAACCTGGTAAACATTTTTCAGAGATGGGGGAAGGGCGACAGGGAGAGTGGGAGGTAAAGGGAAAAGAGAGGCCCAGAGAAGAGATGCCAGCAATGTGGAGGATAAGGTTCTCATCTGGCACAAGAAGAACCGAACCTCATGTTCCTCTTCTGAATCGGGCAGCTTGCCCTGAATACTGGCTTATTTCAGTTTGGCATTCCTACCTTAAAATTAAATCCTGAACCCAAGAACTTTATTCAACAAAAGTTTTGTCACTTCAGAGTAAGAGACAGACCAGATTATTTATTGTCAGTATTTCGGTTTTGGGGATGATAACCTTTTGTCAATCTGTGTTAAAAATCATGGCATTATCCTTTATGCTCTGGATAATCAGTACATCTCTTTGCTAACAAGGACAGGTAGAAGTCAAGAAAGAAAGAGACTTATTAAATGGAGAGGTTTACTTAAGATCAGCGGTATAAATTTTCCTTATGACTGCTTGGCCAAACATGCAACTTCTGTAAGAAATGTCTGTCTTGCACTCTGAAATGTTATATCTCCCCACTGAGACTAAATGACTAGTTCAGGTAAAGGCATGTACCTATCAGGCATTGAAACCAAGTGAGGTGCATCCCATGCCCAATTACCTGGGGAGGTTTAGATTAGATATCAGGAAGAAGTTCTTCACGGAGAAGGTGGTGAAGCACTGGAACAGGTTGCCCAGAGAAGCTGTGGATGCCCCATCCCTGGAAGTGTTCAAGGTCAGGCAGGACAAGGCTTTGAGCAACCTAGTCTAGTGGAAGGTGTCCCTGCCCATGGCAGGGGGGTTGGAACTAGATGATCTTTAAGGTCCCTTCCAACTCAAACCATTCTGTGATTCTATGATTCTAATACTCTTGTCATGTCTGCAATGACATTTCAGCAACTTCTACTGTTCACCCAAAATAACCCTCCACAAAACTGAATTAGAAGTCCAGTACCTTCAACAAGTGTGTAAGTACTACATTGATTTTACAGGGAGTCATTCAGAGGGAGAAAGAAACAGTCCTAATGGTTTATTTCAATGCATAGTGCAGGGTAAATCCAGGTCTGAAACCCATGCATCCTGACACCCAGTACTTTGTTTTTAACATACAACTATCCTTTCACTCTACATTACTTTACAACATACATAGCTGGGCTCACAGCTGGAGGTAAATCTGCAATGAAATGTGTGTTTGTTATAGTCCGAATGTAAAGCAATACCTGTCCCTAAAGCTACACAAAGATTTCTGTGAGATGTCTTTCAGTTCCCTGTACCTCTCTGTCTTAATTTTTCCATCTGGAATAGTGTGTTTCTTCTCAGTCCAAGTAGTAATCCCAAATGATTTTTTCCGTAGCAAATCCAGCTTTCAAAAATAAGCAGTGGATGAAAACTGTGTATTTTGCACTATTAGAAAAGCTTACCACTGAATTTCAAATACATCATGAGTTCATGAGTTAGATGGTAGACACTTGAAATGTAATAGAAAGGTAATAGAAAGACTTTGGAAAACAAGTGCAAACTGAATTATACGTCAAAACTTTAAGGACCTATATCATACATTCTGTATGAGTGTAGTAGATTTTGTAGAGTGACTTTTAGATCACAGAATCATAGAATTATACAATCATAAATTCGTAGAAAGGCTTGTGTTGGAAGGGACTGTTGAAAACCATGTACTTCAACCCCACTGCCACAGGCAGGGATAACCTTCATAGATCAGGTTGCTCAAAGCCCCATCTGACCTGACCTTGAGCACTTGCAATGATGGAACATCCACAGCTCCTCTGGGCAACCTGTTCCAGTGCCTCACCACCCTCATCATAAAGAATTTCTTCCTTATGTCCAATCTAAACCTACTCTCAGTTTAAAACTGTTGCCCTTTGTCCTGTCAGTACAGACCCTGGTAAAAAGTCTCTTACAAAACTTATGAGTCCCTCTTTATAGTTTGAAGGGCTGCAGTAAGATCTCTCTGGAACTTTCTCTTCTTCAGTCTGAACAACCCCAATCTCTCAGTCTGTCTTTACAGGAGAGGTGTTCAAGCTCCCTGACCATTTTCATGGCCCTCCTCTGGACCCATTTTAAAAGCTCCATGTCTTGTACTGAGGGGCCCACAGCTGGAGGCAGTACTCCAAGTGGGGTATCACAAGAGCAGAGTAGAGGGAGAACATCCTCTCCCTCGACCTGCTGGCCACACTTCTGATACAGCCCAGGATATGGTTGGCTTTCTGGGCTGCAAGAGCAAATTGCCAGCTCATGTCTCATTTGTCCCCTTCTCTGCAGAGCTGATCTCAACACATTCATCCCCTAGTCTGTATTGATATTTGGGATTGCCCCAAGCCAGGTGCAGGGCCTTGCACTTGGCCTCGTCGAACTTCACATAGTCCACATTGGCCCATTTGCCAAGCCTGTCAAGGTGAAATGATAGCAGTCACACTGGGGGATTCCAGACACTGCAGAGCAGTTTCTTCATAACCAAGCTGCAAGACAGTCAACATCTTTTTACCTTGTAGAAAATTGGCATTTTCTGCAAGAAGAAACATCTTTGCTTGTAGAAAATTTGCATTAACTGCAAGAGGAAAAGGCCTCCCCACCCTCTCCTGTGAATCAGAGCTGTTGTGGGAATGCAGCAAATAGAGAACCATGAGGATGCAGCAGCATTAGCGGTAAAAGTTAGTGCTAGACATCAGCAAACATCAGAAGTGGCAAAGCTTCATTTTCTTTAAGATCTGTCACCCTCCATGTAGGACTGGGTAATGAAAGGACTGAGTCCTTTGGCTGTGGAAGGCAGCATCTGGCATCACAAGAAGGCAGTTCAACCTATATTGTCACCATCTCAGTGCTGAATCACAGAGTCACTTCAGTGTTGTCCTTTCTCCAGACTACTATTGAATATTTCCCCAGGAAATATAGCTACAAAGTGGAATCGATCCTTTCCTCTTCCACTGCACAATCCAATAAAATCAGCGTGAGTCTGACTCAGTGACACACTTGGCTGGGAAAGAACAGTTAAAAATAAAGTGATCTTAGCCCTGCTGCTGGGGCTTTGCTAGATGTTCACTTGCAGCTTGCTTGCTGACAGGGAAAGCTGAACTCAGTACTGTCCTGAAGTGCATTGCCCCCCGATTACGTTTGCTAGCCTTCGCTGTTTTACATTTGCTGCAGAGAGCATGATGTGTAGTGATTTGAGCCACCATTCGCACAGGAGGCTAATTGCTGTATGACTTAGGGCACTGGAGAGAGCAATCTGAGAGGGGGGAGGCTTTTCGAGCACTTGGCGCTTGCTCCCTATTGCACAGAGAAAGTGGCTTAATCTTTTCCTTCATCTCTGTCAACTGTGCTAATGATTTGCTGCCCCAAACTGGGAGCTAGGAAGGGGTTTGTTCTTGTTGAAGATGTGCTCAAATACCATTGCAGGAAGAATCAGAGGGACACCAAATAGGAAAATTCCTCTGTGGAGACTTCAGCTAGCATGAAGTAAATGAGGCATAATGTTATACTGAAGGGTAACAAATGAAAACAATATTTCACAACGGCCTAACTCACAAAGTACTGCTCATCTTGTACTCTGATGGATGCAGTGGTACTGCAGAAAATAGAGGCTCACACAATAAAATAGGATTGCAATACGCTTGTGCAAGGGGGCATGTAATGGTCTGGATTTTTATATAAGTGCTTTCTGTATATTTTATTTTCTTCAGCTGTATTTTTTCATGTTCTTGTTTCTCTTCAAGTCGTGGAAAATACGTGACTGGAGATGCTGAGTTTTTCAGCCAGGAGCAAAGCTCAAAAAAGAATGAAAACTTGTCATCTAATAAACAAGGAAATGTGGTAGATAATGAACTCTGGATAGAGAGGAAAAGGTGTAAATTTGCAAATTGATCCTAAGTGTGTCTGAAAAAAAGGATACCCTATATGAAAAGCCATTGCAAAGCACAGACCCATGTGACATTCTTCTGTGTGAAGAGTACTCAGTTTTATGCTGCTGGCTCTTCAAATTCCTTATCTATACTTTTCGTAAGTATCTTGAATAAAGAAAACCTTAACTATGATATCATCCTAATTATTCATAGTTAGGATCATACATTCATGTGGAATCACAGGGACATTGGTACCCCAGTACAGGCTTTCATACTCAGTGCTGGGTCTTCTAATCTGGAGAAGTGTAAGTCAATCAATGCAAGAAGTAGGCCCATTTTTATATAATCTCTGGAAATAGAAATAGGGCCCTAAAATAGATAATGTAACATGGGATGAAACCTAAAATCCAACTATGTTTTTTTGAGATTTGAGTGAAGTTGGTTTATTCATTGAAGTAATTCCCTTTTAAGGCGCACAAAGGCATAGAAAACAAGTAAGCAGTTAAGAAGCAAATCAGAATATAACAGTATACATATTAGGAAGCACCAAAATACAATTGATTCAGAGTCCTGCTGACATGTCAAAGCAGGGACTTGAGATAAACTGCTATTTCATCCTTTTACCTTCCTGGTCATGCCTACAACTCTGATCAGTTTAATACTTACATTGGATTACTATTTTTGCTCTTAGCCCATCTAAGGATTTTGCTGTTTCTGTTTTTATGTAATTATTTGTAGTTCTTCAAATGTAGTATATATCTCCAGATGGAGATGTTTTCTTAGAGTAATTATTTTATATCACTTACAACCAAATTTGACTTTGTCTTACTCTATGGGGAAATGAGGTCAAATACAGAATTCTTACATATGTATTCATTGATATGAATGAGAATTTTACATACACAGGTAGATCTGGGTACTCTGATCTACAAAGTACAACATACAGCCATTTGCAAGGCAGTTTAGACATTTGTTTCCTGATTTATTGGCAATGTAGAAACATGAGTACCAGCTCGGTACTGGCTAAGGATTACAGGTCCTATTACCAGCCCTGTGTCTGAATTGTTGGAGAATTCAATTAGTGTAACATACTCTACAGAACACAATTTACTTCTTTTTTTTTCAAGTTTCCATATGCTCAGTCTGCCAGTCAGTATTGACTTTTGTTTTTAAATTCTAAGTCTTCATTAAAATACTTATAATAATTCTTGTTTGTT
>NW_010251965.1:0-40054 GCF_000690775.1 Eurypyga helias | reverse complement strand
TGTCATTATTCAGCGTGCTTACAGATGTCATCTTTTAAGGCAGAAAGTTAAAAAAGTGTCTAGTATATATAACAGAAATAAAAACAAAGAAGGAGATGGACCAGTTATGAAAGAGATACTTATTGATAAACTAAATGGGAACTCCACTCCAGAAAAAACAGATGAGAGTTCCTCTACAACTTCCCCACCGTCTTATGACAGTGTAACAAAGCCAGACAAAGAAAAATATGAAAAAGATAAAGCAGAAAAGAACTACAAAGGTAAAGATGTCAGGGAAAATAAAAAATAAGGATCAAAGAATTCTTCTTGTGGGACAACTTGTTTACAGTCTTTGAGAATGAAGCATGAACTGGACTCCTGCAGGAGGTTTATGCCAAACTGACAGTTTTTACACATATATGTGTGTGTGTGTGCGCGTGTGTGTGCATATATATACATTATATATATACTTAAGGTCAGTGCCTATAACAAAACAGTGAAACTTCATCATCAAACTGTGACTCTGTGAATCAGGGTAACAAACTTGACAAGAGGTTACTGTTTTGACTACAGCTGACACTGCGAAGAATAAAGGAAAAAGTGGCTCCACAGAGAACACGGAGCATAAAATGTGTGCAAAGCGATATTTTTTTGTTTCACATACTGCAAAACGTGTAGAACAGTACTTCACTGTTTGTAAAGCAACTGCTACATTTGTCATATTTTTACAAAATCACTATTAACGTATTTATCATTTTTTAATTCACAAGTTGTTTACTATGATATGTGACTATTTTTGTAATAGGCTTTATGTTGGGGAAAGAGGTATGAGGACCAGGTGTTCTGCTCCCAGATTCTCTATAATGTACAGATAGAAGTGATTTGCATGAAGGCATGCCATACTTGTCAGTCCTGCATAAATAAAAACATGACATTGCACAAAGCTAAAGATTTTAAGAACATCCGTGTTTCAGGGTTGCTTTTAAATTTGAGGCATTCTAACTACTTGTAGGGCTGCGTCCAGATTAATGTGCCTGGAAAGTCTCCTCTAATTTACAGGAATCTGCAATGGCTTATTTTTATGCAAATCATTAAACATTAACAAGTTTTTGCTTTTGTTAAATACTCACAGCTTAAAAAATATTGTATGGTTTGTGCACTGGAAAAATAGCTTCACCAAAATATACCTGGGAGTTCTTTTGTTTTCTTTTTCTTGGTTTTGGATTTTTTGGGGGGGGCGGGGGGGAGCTGTTGGTTTGGGATTTTTTTGGGAAACAGGTCAGATTTTCTCCTAGACTGTTCTTTAATCACTGTCTTCTCTCATCATGGCCACCATCTGATGAATCAATAAAATACCCTTTTCCATGTAAATATTAACAGTATACTGTTGTGCATATTTGAGCATAGAATTAAATGCATCACATCAGAGATGTACCACAGTATGGGTAATTTGCAAAAGCTCAACAGGACACGTTGTATTCTGTGACATTATAGATAGTTTGGAGAGTATCACTGATGCACGTCGATGCTTTTGCTGCTGTATCTTGCTCCTTCCACTGTCTACAGTCTCCACTGTAGGAAGCCATGTGTCAGTGGTGAAATGAATCAAATTGTCCAACCAGACCTCATTCTTTTAAACCATTAAGCAATAGTTTGCAGCTATTTATGAGCTTCTTTAGTTTTGCATTTTTAAATTTGAAGTGGCTACTATATGGTATAGAACCAGACTGTCCAGACCATATTGCAAACTGTTTAACCTGTTGAAAATGTGGTTAGCATATATAAATAATGTAAAGAAATAATATTTGGCAACAGCTTTGTATATAAGAAAAGTGTCTTCAAGTTTAGATCACTGTTTCTTATATTTCTTTCCTCATTCACTTGGCTTACTTTCTAACCACAGTAACTTCAAACTGGCATCATCACACTATGAGAAAAAAGTGAGTATTTGTAGACTATCTTGTTTTAATATTATAATTGCATATATTTCAATGTGAAGTAAATTGTGTAAATCTGGAACCCAGCTTGTTTCCAAATAGTTATATCTGGTAACAGGACATAGCAAGGGAAGCATTAGGGGAATGTGCAAATTTCTAGTGCTGTTTGCATCAGAAGTTCCAAGATAGTCTCATTGTCCATGAAATCCTTGCTATCTTGCAGTGTCTGTTCACATAGCCTATTCTTATTCTTTTTTAATCACATTGCACTAGACTTGTACAAATAGGATCCACAATATTTCCCAAGAACAAAATGGCACATTTGTATATCAAGGACATCAGGACATATTGTGTTTCATACACAAGCTAACATTAAATGTAGAATCTTTCTTTTACAAATGCTTTTGACTTGTAATGTGTTGGTGAAATGCATGCAGGAAATTGTTATTATCATAAGCAACATAAACAATATTACAAATGAGCCAAAAAATAAAGATTTCATTTTTTTATTGTATTTATTTTTCTTTGTCTCTATCCTTCTGCTGGTTAAAGCAAGATAAAAACTGGGTTTGCTACAAATAATGAATGCTTTCTTTATCACTAGAGACAAATACCTTATTCTTCATATTTAAACTTTTTTATATAAACTATTCTTTAAAAATGTGAGAACTCTGACCACACCTTATTGCTTTCTACTGCTTTGTCACCAGCATACTGCCTGGGGATAACACTAGACAGCTACACATTTTGCCCCAACAGCCTTTCTGTCAACCCTCAAGAACCCTTCTGAACCATAAAGGCACTGCTCAGTGTCTTAGGTATTGTTTTAATTTGCCACATTGCTGCTACAAAAGCTGCTCATACTTTCTGAGTCTTAAATATTTTGTCTCAGTATTTTGGCCAAATATTGAATTGCTTGGATGAAAATAAAAAATAACTGATGTAATATTCTAACACTATAATCTGTTGAAATCTGTCATGTGATAAGCATCAGTGAGCGCTGCAGCAGTGTCTGGAGCTGGTATGCCATGCAATAGGGAAGCCACATTTGCATACAAGAATGGCTTTACCTACACCATAAAAATGCCTTACCAAGAACACACAGAATTCCTAGGCTGCTCATACCATTAGCTCCTGGAGCTGGTCCATGGCCCTCTTAGAAAACAGGGTTAAACTCAAGATGTGGCCTTCCACAGTTGTCTGGGAATCCTTATATATATCTGGTCTCCAGGTGCAAATCGGAGAATCCTCTAATCACTGTATTAATGTCGATATGTAAATCCTTGAAGTTATGTATATTATTTATTCCACCACTCCTCTGACTACCTTATCTAACCTCATAAATTATTCAGTTTATGTCCAGAGACTTTTGAAGCTCTTCTGCTTCTTTGGTCCCTGACTTCACATCTAACAATTGCGTTTTGCTCATACCTATCCATATTACCTGTTCAAAACAGTACCCAAAATCTGCAGAGACTCTGTTCTGTGAACAGGTTGGTAAGTGATTTGATGAGGAATGATAACTCATCACTAATTTTCAGGAACCTAGAGTCTCTCACAGTGCGCTGTAAATGATCACTGTATCCAGCTTCATTACCAAGCACTGTATGTGGGGAAAGATTGACAATGCTGCAGGAATGGCCGAGGGTCTTGTTATAACCAGGACTACAAATAGGCTCCTCAAAATGCCCTCCTAATTACCCTTTACTGCTTCTGTGAACTTCCTCTTCCTTTCTAGCTATTACTTTTTCCACAGAACTCCATAGAGTTTGTATAACTTGCACTTCTCCTAAACACTCCTTTCCTATGCTTTCAGAGCATTAAACCAAACATGTCACTTGAAAGAACTCCCTATATGCTGCTAGGCAAGCGAGTAGTGGTGGTGATCCCAGTCAAGCATGGTTTCATATTCCTGCTACATTGTGCTTTTAGTCCCTTTCCACATTTTCCAATCAGCAAAGGAGGATCCCTTACTGGCTACTAAAATCCTCATTGTATGATTATTCTGATCCAGGGTCCATGAACAGGTGAATTGTCAATGTGTCCAACCACAGATAAAATGCTGTGGATAGATAGAATGCCTTCCACTATGTATTAAAACTCTTATCTGTCACCTATTGCCAAAACAAGAGTATTGGTAATGCTGAGAGTAAAGGGAGGTCACTCCTGTAACATAAGTTCATTACTCACTGCTTTTATTTAATGAGGTTTTAGATTAAAAAATTTCTACGTGGATGCCCAGAAAGGAGACATACTCAGTACATTGCCAATTAATTCATGGGGCAGCAAAGCTTAATGCTGTTCCCAAGCAAGTATTCCCAGAAGCCCTAGTGCCTCACATGAGCTAATGCAGCAGTACTAACATGTGCACAGTCATAAAAGAGTAATGAGCTTGCAGAATAACTGAAGCTACTTCAGTACTGAAGAAATATTACCAAAGAAGGAAAGCTCAGTGTGTAATGAAAAGAAAAAAAAACAAACCCAACACATTTCCTCCAAGAAGGCGCAGACTAACCATAATAATGGTAAGTGGGACTGCCATTGTGGCAAGTTAGGACCCTCAGTAGCCAAATGTATTACTATGAAATTCATTAATACATTAAAGGAAGTTGGGAATACTCAGCACTTCTTAGTCCATTATGAACTGCATACTGTACTTAAATTTTAAAAAAAAGTCAATCATTTAGAAGGCAAAATTATGATGGGAATTAATAAAAATCAAGAAAGCCCTCACTCAGAGGGCTCATCTCCAGTATGACTTACATATTACAACATTATTATTGCTACTTGAATTCTTACAATTGTGTGAATATTTTTACACTGAAGAGCTTAACTCTCTTGAAGCGCTGTTTGTTGTGACTTTTTTGTTCATCTCTTTAGATCTTCATCTAGACCATAGATAAATCTGAATACCCATAAAGTAATCTGAGCAGGAAAAAATATCTCTGAAATAAAAATAAAAACTTATACTTAAAATAAGTTTTCATTATTTTCTATCTGTTACTGGTTTGAAGAACGTTTGGTTATCCAGACAGAGATAAGACTTGGAAAAAAGAAAATACATCACATGACTGCATCTGAAAACCACCGAAATAATTAATTATAAATAGACAAAGCAAATAGTAACCACAGTTCATTAGTCATTTGTTCAAATTACTACGCTAGTTACAATGGATGTTTTCTAAAAGATGATGATTAGTTCACATACAATTTAATAACAAGACAGGATTAGGTAAAGGAGGATAGTGGAGTGTTGTGGTCTGTTTCCACTAAACACCACAGAGCAGGGATGTGCTATGTCATTGTAATACAACACATACTCTCCACCACTTTACAAATTAAATACTTCACCCTCATAGAAGAAAACGTACTGCAACATGAGCCTCAGCTAAGCTAAGAAAATAAATTACGCTGCAGTAGCCTAAGTAAAGCTAAGCCAATTACCGTCTCTCAAGAGAGAAGACAAATCACATGCATCTCAGCAGCAAGTGGTAGGTTTGATGAATATAAGAAAGGACATATCATGAACAATTTATAGCAGTAAAGCAGACAGCCATTCCCAAGCATTCTCCACTTCAAGTACATTTCCTGTATAATAAAAGCCATTTAATGTTTTGGGGTTTTTTTCTCATAACCTACATTAAGGGGTAAAGGAAAAAATTGTATCAGTCCTAAAAGGTATTCTTTGTTCTTCTAGGAAACACATACGAAAAATAAAAAAGCATTTACCAGACCTTACCTAGTATTCTTTTTTTTTTTTTATAAAACTATAAGCCTCTCAGGAGAATTTCAGTATCAGAGCATTATTTACTCTTTATTCTAAAACCCTTATAGCCTGTACACAGATCACAAACACTTGGCCCCACCAGCCTACTAATGTAGAAATGTCGGGGTTGCTTTCAGAAGGCATAGCCCCAGGTATGTGCTACAGCAAAGTACAAGCAAAGTACAGTCTTAATGAGTGAAATCGGCCATCCTAAATCAAAGTGGGTCATGCCATTTTTTCCTCTCAGTCTAATGAAGTGGTATCAAATCCAACAAACCAAAAGAAGCAGTTTAAAAACGTGCCGTATAATAGCAGCTATATTCACAGATAACATGCACAGATTATTTAATTATGTCATGCAAACATTGCAAGTGGTGGTATTAGGAGCTTCTTTCAGAGAACTGCAACTGGCTGACTGAGTTCAACAGCCACAAAAATTTACACTTCTTCACATTTTTTCTCTTGTTGCTATCGCAGGGGGATGACAGTGATGGGTCTAATTTTATGACTCTGCAGGAAGCTCAGTTCTGGTATACACTTCAGAGATCCCAGCTCTGATCTAAGGAAATAAATTGATTGACCCAGAAAAAATAACAGCTTTTTGTCTCTGCTGAACACCAAAGGCCTTATCCTACCACTTCATGCAAATGAGCAGAGAAAGATCTGAGAAACATGTGGAAGTATGCAATGGGAAAGCTGTATAAATTTTATCTCTCAACTAAGAAACATTAAATGAAATACATAAGCGATACAGAAGAAAAAAGGGATGATAGCTGTAATTGGCATAGTCAGATCCTAACATGTGGGACACACATCATAGATGTCATTTACTCTTTGGACAGGATATTGCTACTGCAACTCCAGGCACCAGGAAACAGCACATTCTTTTCAAATTCTGAAAGTGACAAGGGACAAAACTGGGAGAGCATATGCTACTTCCATGAATGTGCACTGTGTGGAAAGGATGTTACTAACATCTCCCATCTGCACCAGGCACATCCTTAATTCATGTGTTGCAGTTTGTGCAGGAATGAGGAGAAGCAATGATTTTTATTTGACCGTTATCTTTGTTTCGTAATGCAGCATTTTAACCCAGAGTCTGTATTTTTAAGTGTAATTGATAAGTATATTTTCAATTATATTTTAGACATAAAAATATATTTTCCCCAAAGAATGAGAACAGGTTATCTAGTTCATCCAAGTTGTGCAAGAGGAAATGCAGAAAGGCAGCAGTGGTATTTAAATTACCTGCATCCTCTGCCCATGCCCTCTGGGTTTCTGATACACAGCAGAAGAATTTCAAGAGTTCCAAATGGGGTCATGAAGCAACCTCCCACTTGCTGGCCATGTATGTGGAAATATATCCTGAGTGAGAAGAACCTTAAGGGGTACCTGGCCTCCAACAGGTATCCCCATAGGGGAATTCTCAGGTCCCAGACACAGCATAATTATAGGCTTTTTGCATACTGTGATCTGAGTAAATCAGAACTCGGATGGTGATACCTTGTATGTCTTCATGACTGACATGCAAGAACGAATCTTAGAACTTACTAGGTATCTAAAATACAAAGCCTTCCATTGCTTTGTTAGTCTCAGAACACTTGCCCAGAACAAGTAATGTTTTTTTAGCAAGGTGATTTATGCTATTTAATTGTCAATATAGTGGGCAGGGCAATTTGATGATAAATGTTAAAAGCAATTTTGTTAAGCCTGTATTTCTTGTTTTAACCATTCTGCTTCTATTTTACAGATTGTACATATAGACAAGAATGGTCCTTGTACTTCAGATTAAAATGTGTAACTGACAATTTTGGCAGACAATGCAATTTACTAGCATGGCTGCTCCCAATTCATCATTCTGCAGAATTTGTCTAGCTGAAGCTAGAGATTGTAAATATTTTACAGTAAAATGGTATTTCTGTATTTTCTAGGTCACTGCTTCTTTCTGTTCCAGAATCATTAGAAGCAAACAGCAGACTGCAGGAACAGCTCCATCTGAAGATGGAGCACCAAGGACACCAATTGTTCTCCACAGCTCACCACTGCACCCACTCTCTTCTACAGCACTGAAAACATACACCATCTCTTCTCTTGGGAAACAAAGATCCTGCTGGTAACTCTTATTTCACTCACCATGGGGACTTACATACTTCAAGGAAGTACTAGCTGCAGCCTTTTCTTCCATTTAGCTAAAATTCCCCTATTAAAAAGGCAGGGTTTCTTCCCTTCTTTGCTCTCCTCATGTGCTATCTTTGCTCTCTTTCCTTCTGTCTACCCACATTAAAACTGAGTCAGGGAGACGTTCCTGTTATCTGTGTACATCATTCCTGACTGAAATTTAGGCTGAAAATTTCAGCACTGAATAATACTAATAACATCACGAATTGCAAACTTTCCCACAACTCTGCTTCACCAGCTATTACATGCAGACATACCGAGTGAAAGCTGCAGTCCTTAAAGTAAAATTTCAGTCATGTATACAGCTTTCATTTAGCTTGTTCTGTCCCTTCAAGTCTCATAGTGATAGTCCTTTACTATTTTTCAGTTTATGTTATTTAATTCTGTTACAACTCTCTCAAGTTTCTCTCTCCTTACTCAAACACATTGCTTCCTCCAGCAGCAGCAATGTTTACCTGCACTGCTGCAATGGAGGAGTAGAATTGAAACAACACGTATCCTGCAGCAACACCAACTCCAGCTGCAGTCTTGGCAAATCTCAGAAGTTTAAGCAAGGCTGTGCCAGGTGAGGCCACTGAAAAACATGTAGAGGGAACATCCTGGCAATTCACTAGGTGGCACTTTCTGAGCTACTCAAATCCAAAGGCAGAGATGATACAATCCCATTTTTCAGCTGACATCAACAAGGTCAAACCACATTTAATCCCTTAAAGTTCTATTAGATATCTTTCACAAGCAAAACTGGTGGTTTGTGTGCTAGGCACAGTCCAGCTTCTTAATTCTACTTGCCTAAATTGCTGGGAGATACTGAGGGAAGACAGACCTGAAGGACTTTTTCCATTTACTCTCATTAACATTTCCCACCACGGCACATCTACTGTGTGTCACAAGATGTGGTCACAGCCGCAGACCCCTCCCTTCCCATTCAGACCAATGCCCTAAACCACTTCATATTAACTTGCTTTCACCTCAGCACAGGTATACCTTTCCTTCTGACATGCCTAACTCTGGGAAAACATGCTCAATACAATGCAGAAGCTCAGGCAGTCTGACTGTAATCACCCTTTTGCCTTTCCAACCATGTAAAGACTTGAAATGGTAAATGTGAGCAGCTGCTGTCATACTGTCTGCAGTGATGTATTCTTTGATTGCTGCATTTCAGGGAGCACACAAGAATGTGACAGGGTAAGCACATAATCAAGTGCAATCCATACAAAAGAATCCACAGCTAGAAGGAGTATATCTTGATGCCCTTCCCCCCATTCAGGAATTACTATCATCTTACAAGAGCCTTCCCTAAGGGCTGTATGTAGTCATGGTGACAGGACATCACCACCTGCCTGCCCCTGCAATAGAGGCTATGAGCAAGAATACAAAGCATTGTTTTGCTGCTGCTGAATGCACACAGCACATTTCCAAATAGCCTGATCCTAACAGAAACCAAAGAAAATTAAACCAGTTTCAAAGTATAAAATTTTAAACCCAAATTCATTAATAAAACCTTATGAAAATGAATCAATAGAACAAACAGTAGCTTGAAAATTTACATGAATGGACGTTTCACATTCTTGAAAATGCAATTTTGAGCATAAAATCATAAAAGGGATGCTGTATGTCCAAAAGTTTAAAATGCCAGCATTACAGAAAGAGATTTTACAATGGGCTGCAGTTGTTACTACACATTGCTTTTATTCCAGGGGAAATGCACCTAGATTATTATATGCTGTTTGCCTTCAGTTAACAGTGTCCAGCTTGCAGCATTTTGTCACTTTGTGAGACTCTAAACATCCATTGGCCAAAAGTCAGAGAAACTGGCTGAACTACTATAATGGTACCACTCTGTGTAGAGAAGAAGTATGCAGTATAAATAATTAAATAAGCAGGCAAAATACATCCTGGCACATACAGAAGACAGTCTAAACAGAATGGGAGTAGAGGAACTCCTTCTTATTCCATAGATCTAGTCTATCCTTCAGATGATGTGTACATTGTGGAATTAGATAGCACCTCACAGCTCTCAGAGGGGGGTGCATGCCCCTACCTTAACCTGACCTTATATTGGGCAAGACGCTGTACCTCCTTTCTCTCCTCTTCCCAGCACAATGGATTTCCACCTTTACTTATTAAACTTGTCTTTATGTCAACTCATGAGTTTTCTTACTTTTACTCTTCTGATTTCCTCCCTCATCCCACTGGAAGGGTGTGAGCGAGTGGCTACGTACTGCTTAGTTCCTGGCTGGGGTTAAAACACGACACCCAGGAAAGAAGCGCAGGTAAATGATTTTCAGTGTTTAACAGCTTCCTGGAAATGCTTGACTGTGACTGGAGTGTGAGGACTAAAATGCAGGCTGCAGAATTCTCCGTCTTGTAGTTTAGATTTATCATCAGAGACCACACACAGATTTTGCAGAGGTGATGCTGCTGGATTGAACCTCTATTTCCCTAAATGGGCATGAGCTACTGGACACATTAGAGCTCCTATGGATCTACTCACATGTGCTGGCTTTCCCAATACAGTGGGTGACTTCTTCCATTGTGAAAGATGTTCTGCCATGCTTTACTACATTATTTGTAAACAGTAAAGACAGTTTATCTTTCGAGTGATTAGTAGAGAAGGCAGCGTTATGATGAAGTTAGGAAGAATTAAAAGAATGGTTCAGTGCTCTCAGTTATGTTACTGGTTCAGTTTTGACTAATCTTTATGACTGCACAAAGGGGAGGTGCTTATGCACTCTCCCTGTAGCCATTCTCTTCCCAAAATATATCTATTTAACAGGCAAGCAGAGGCTTTCTGGCATCGATAAAACACTGAGGCCTCATGTTTAAAACAAAATCCAGCAAATGCTGAAGGTCACATATACTAAAGTTAATCTGCCATCTTGTGGGTATATGCCACAATACACTGTTTTTTGATACCTAATATACAGTTTATTACAGAAAAAACAGTATCTTGTTTTTGTATATTCACTGCCTAAGAGTAGACAGAAACATTTCTGATTGAAAAATGGAAGATACAATCTACTATCTAGTAGTAAGACACACACAATATTTCATGTCCTAAAGAAGTAACCACAGAGCAGTATTAGCCAAGATATAACACTAATTTTAGTTGGGCAGGCACTCTAGGCGAGACTTGGTCAATCTGAAAAATTAACATTACAGTTAGAAATGATGACTTAACAACATAAGAAGTTATTGTAATTCAAAAAAGAAAAAAGCAAGTCAGACTCACTCTTCCAAACACAGATCAGTCAAGAAATGTGAAATGGAATCAAAACCTAGCAGTGAATTTTATCTAGCTTTACAACAAGACTCAGGTTTTATTTTTGGCTAATAAATTTACCTATTAATAAATTAAATCCACCTGGAACTACTACTGCATTCCATCTTAACACAAGCTGTAAAGTATACTTTTATGAGTTGCTGAGTAGCAACTTCACTACTGCTTTGGCTGACAATTAAATTGGATGTAGCATGGAGCATGCATCAATGCAAAGGCAAAGTCCAAATGGCATCCACAACAGTACAAGTATCAAAAGGGTTTGCCCATATAACTGTCAGCAAATTACGACCATCAAAGAATAAAATTAATTCTCAAATGTGCTTAAGTACTGCTCTAAAATGCAAACAGCCCTTCTTTCTTCCTGTGTAGAATATTAATACATCAGTACAGAACAATGCAATGACAATGAAATTACATTAGTTTAATTGGTGACTAATTTCAATAGTGTCATGAAATCTTGGTCCCTGGCAGGAACTCCCAAACTACAACCACACTTGAAATACATTGTTTTTCATTCTAATAAAAATCTCTCTCTAGTCATGACTTGTGGAAACTCTTTATAAAATTAACAGTAAAACACTGATTCTACTTTACATGAGACAATTAATGTCAATATAATCTTTCATTACAGTACTTTTCCTCATCTCTGATCATAACGACTATTTGCAAAGCTGTAAGTCTTCTGGGGGCTTCCATAGGAGTATTTCTAATAGATAGGAGGAATACTCCAGTACAGAGATGACACAGGCCTAAGACATTTCACTTTTTTGAACAATTAGAAGTCAAAATTACAGTTTTGTCTAGGCAAAAAGCAGTTACAGTGCTTTAAAAAAGAACAAAGAATTTGACCCAAAATATGGGCAAACAGCATTTTAAACCGTCATTGTTAGAGCCATGATAGGCATGTGACACACAAGTATTGTGGAAAAGAGTCACTTTTTTCTTAAGCAGGATTGAGGCATTAGCTTCATTCTTGGATTAGAATGAAGTGTTTATGGGACAGCCAGAGCGAGCTAGCCAGCTTTACTCAAGAAAGTGAGAAGGCTAAAGACACAGAAATAGAAAGTGTGGCTTGGTAGTTTATTATGTCCCTCCAAACAAAACAAAGCTATTCAAAAGATGTTTAAAAAAAAAAAATTTTGTAATGAACATTTGAGATGTATTTTCAGGCTAAGAAAAAAGTCTACAAAGCTTGTGGCTCTTTACCCATGAAAAGATAACAATCGTAGCAGTAGGTAGACAAGAAGACATTGCAGATATGCTGCTGGTTTTGACTCCTTGAATGAATCTGACTGAGTCTAAAAACCATGTCACAGGGAAAGCAAGATGAGCAGAACACCTCATTTGAGTCACTTGTCACCTCCAATGTAGCTGGTTTGGAGGAGGGAGCAGGATAGGCCAATATAACAACATCCTTGATTTAATGATGACATTAAAGATTTTCATGGCAGACTATCCTGGTAGACTGTGGAGTCAAAATTCTGCCTTAACAATGCAAAAAATTATCACACCCATCAGGTCAAAAGACAAAAATGTCTTTTTCTGCTTTAAAAAGAAAGTACTACAAGACATGTACAAATTCAGAAATGACACAGATACAGCAAGAAATGTATAATTTTGAAGTTTATTTGTACAATCCTCCTGGATTGTTTCTGTTACACTTTAGGAGTGTTGTATCAGTTACATCATGGGACATTGCTTTATTTCAGTTAAGTATCATCAGAAATGGAAGTCTGCCACAAAACTAAGACATGGATTTTGAACTACTAATCTTTCAGGGGTATTGCTGCCAGGACTTCGGTTCAGTTCACTTTACAATTAAGTATTGTTTTCAAATTCTAGACATGAGATGGGATTTTGAATAAAAATTCTTACCCTATCTCTCTCTGTACCAGTCATTGCATCCTAAACTGATTTTGGTGTGATATGTGAACACAGATATATTCTAAAAACACTCCACACAATGACACTGAATATCAAACTAAATCAATTTCCTCAGTTATCCATAACATTGTGTCCTTTATTATATGTATGTATTATATATACATGTACAAAATGCAGTCCAGAGAATTTCATACGCAAGGATTCAGCAGTGTTTTACACAAAGGTGACAAAAATGTCTCATTTATAGAGATTATACTGATTTCTTGCCATGGTCAAAACTAACATTAAATCTGAAACCGTAACCTGCATGAAAGGATCCTATTCTCCTTGCCACCTACATGTGAGCATGCCTCATGCCTACCCATCAGGGTGTGTAAGGATGTTTCTACACTGTTTCAGAGAAGTCAGATCACACCTGTCAAGAGTAACTCCGAGATAAGGCAACAGGTTTATCAAGAGAGAGTTGCCATGGCAAACAGGTACCAAGTTCAGTTTTGTATGAAGCAAAAGAAGAGAAATAACCTCCAAAATAGCAAGGCACTATCTTCAGTACACTATGAGGTGGGTGTTTTTTCTGCAATTATTGAGCCAGTGCTACACAAATAACAGGGCCATACCATATACCTCATAGATGCATTTTGATCAAGAGATACTGCAGTTTCAATAAGTTCTAATACTGATAAGCAACAAAAATACCAGATCCCTCTCCCAGACACTCCTCTTGAATATTGTAGACACATTCTAGTGAATGTGCTTGACAACATCTGGCACACTGAACTGGCAAGCTACTTCAAAATATTTTTTTTTTCTTAAAAAAGGAAAAAATTCCAAAACCAGTTTTGAAATCCAATCACCCATGAACAAGCTAGTGCAACACTAGTAAAATCTGAACATAAGTATCAGAACAGAACACTAAATGACTTTCTAATTTAATACCTTTTACAACACACCACGAATAGCTGAGCAAACTTAGAGTAATACTACTACAGAAGGAAAATAAAATAATAATAATAAAAAACAAAACCAAAAAAGATGCTTCATACTCTTAAGCTAGTTTTAGCCCAGAACCCCAGATAATTCTGCAGAAAGAATCAGTAGTAAGAAATACAGTAAAATGCATAATACACTGTCATTAACTATTAACTACTTTGATTTCAATGGACTTCAAGGATTCTCTCTGTGACACATATATTTGATACATAGTCCCTAAAGTAAGGCAACTGTATTATAAAAGGACAAATGCCATCGAGAATATCTCTGCCAGAACAGTAAAAAGAAAACCAAAAATAAACCCCCAGCCAATTCAAAAGTATTTCATTTGGGGGGGGGAAAAAAAACCCAAAACCCACACCACGAACACCAAACAAACAAACAAAAAAACCCACCACAAAATACATGAAAAGATGTTTCAGCTCAACTTGAACAACTGCAAACTTTCTCTGAAGAAAACGACTTTAAAATTGTACTAAAATACTATTGTTGCTTCACTGCTTCTCACATACATTTGCTTGGATTGCAAATCGAGTAAACTTAAATAAATCATTCCTAAGTTCTGTTTTTCTGTTTGTCTCCCTTTCCCTTCCAAATTCAAATTCCAGAAGCAGAATTTGAAGGTCAAGCCAAGTTATTTCTGGCTTCTCTACTGACTCCAATTGAAACATGTTCTTGTCCCACAGGCTATAATTTACCTATCACTCTCCCCAAGTAAATGATCACCTTGGCACCTCGCTCCCCTGCCCATATCCTCTCTCCCTGTTTCACTCCATAGGAACCAGCAGCCTCCTTTCTCATGTAATCCAAGACCAATTACTCTCAATGTTATTAATTTATTTCAGATCTAGAAAGGGCCTTTTGTGACCAAATGCCACTTTGCCAACTGTACAAAGTGTTCCAAGAAAAGATATCACCTATACCTACAATTCCAATCTAGCATCTGGTAGGTAAGACATACGTAGTCAGTAGTATCAACAACAACTGTGTAGTTGTTTTAGTAATTCAGAATGAGACATTGAGATGAAGAGGTTATTGCCCCACTTCACACATCCTATCCAATTGCTTTATGGCATTGGTACAGATTGCACTGCATAGTTATTCAACTGGTGCAACTGAGATTTGTGCATATATGAATAAAAGACATCACAGGTTAAAACTTTAGTTAAATGGTGGTAAGGGTTAAATTCTGCTACTGAATGTTCTCTTTACCCCAAGCCTTAAGCTTTTCTTTGTAATAAGTCTTAATCTGTAAAGGAGTGAATAACATAACTAGGAAATGTTATTTCTTCACTCATGGTGAAGGAAAGAAGGGAGATTAAGATTCAGTATGCATAGCAGACTGTGCAGTGAAGTTGACAAACCTAGTGCACAAACTGAAAGCAGTGGCATCAAAAATGCTAATTATTTACTTATTAAAATATTACTTCTCTTGAAACACTGAAAGTTTCAGATGAAAACAGGACCCTTTTCTGTTATTTAGCTTTAAAGGAGCTAGCCATTTGACATAAAGGAAAGGTTTTGGTAAAAATTCCATTGCCCACTGAAGACAGAACACGATCAATGTGGCCTGGTAATTTTTGAAAATTTAATTGTAAATAACGAAATCAAATTTCCAAGTGCACAATGTTCTACATAACAAAGCCAACTTCCTCCCCGCTGAGTTTAAAGAGCTAATGTTTCGAGTAAACCCCACACACTATCAGAAAGTGAAAGAATCGCTAAGTGAATTGTACAAGAACAATTGTACAAGATCATCTATTTACACACATTCATGTGTTTCTAAAATAGAAGCAGACAGGAAGATAGCAAGCAGAACTGGAGCAGGCAGGGAAACTGAAAGAGATAAGCCTTTCATGTGGACAATATGTTCAGCCTACCAAGTACTGCACTAAGATTCTAGTATAACTATTCCTATATTATTTTGAGTACGAAAAAGGTGACAAATGCAAGAGAAACATATGTCACAGAGACAAATGTTCAGTTTCTTGGGTTAGCATTACTATGGATTTTAGCATAATATGGATTTTTAGCATAAGCACCCATTTACAGAGTCCGAGATAAATAATATGGAAAACTTAAGACTAATAAAACATTACAAATTTTCTCTCTTCCAGTTCTCATGAAAATTTGCACTTTTGTTCTGAACAGGACTGGAAACTTAGCAGGGGTAAATGAAGGACTATTCTTGTGCTACTTACCAATCTGACATAAAAAGCATGGAAATCTGATAAAATTCTCTTAACATCTCTCTTATTACTGCAATAAAGATACAAGAGATTCAGAAAAAGAAAACAAAACTGAACTGCAAGGAGGTCTTCATTAGGAAGCCAGGCTGTATTTTATCTCACTTAGAATCAATTCACTGACAATATTATCTGTGAACAGGCAGCATAGACAAGGCGGAGCAAAAATGTCAAAAATCTCACTATGCCTTTGAAGTATTTACTCATCTACCACATATGATCCTGAAATTCTTACTCACTCAACAAATGACAGCTCAAATGTAAAAAACAGTACAAGTCAAATATAAACTGCTGCCGTGACTCTAAACATCATTTTCATGTTTAGTCTGCATATAACCAGTTGTGATGTCAGCATTTTACCACTTACCCTCATACTTCAGACTAATGGTTAAATAATAAGATTTTGCAGAGGACAAGAACTGTTAGCCTGTTTATGCACTGCTTAGGCAAATTGAATGGCTTACTGGGGGTATGGTATGACCAACATGAGGTGAAGGAAGGAAACAACTTTATGCCATCACATCTCAAATGAATCTCGTGGTTAAAAAGATGGTATGACTACCTAATCAGGCATGATCCTGTTTTCTTCATGGTTAACAGTACTGTGACTGTGAAAAGTTACCCCACAAAGGAGACCAGATTAAGGAAAGTACTGATCAATCCTGGTTAAACACCAGTCTCTGATTCCATGGATTACATTTTCAGTGAAGAATCTCCTTAAAAATTGCTTTTCCAGAGGTAAAATCCAGAATTATAATAGATGAATAACTAATAACAAGTAATGGTTAGTTTATGGCAGGATGCAATAAGGATACTCATTCTTATTGATTTGTCTAATCCTAGGAAAAATCTTTCTAATTTGTTTTCATAGACTATCACTCTGCAGTACAGCAAGCAGAGTTTGTGCACCAACAAGATGACCTAGTTTTCAACATCTGCAAGTCTTAGCTTGAAGCTTGTTTGTTACTTGAAAAGGCAATTAAAATTTAAACAAGTGTGAAAGAACAAACTCTTATTTTTCCTTGAATTTCTGTGAAGAAACTGTTATGCCTTAACTAATATTCAATACAAAATCACATCAGAACTCAAAGTGAGAGAGGATAATTAACTGTCATTCTTTGAGACTGAAACAAACCACAGACAGATACTAAAACACATGCAGAAATATAGAATAACAGTAGAGGTAAACATTTCAGGAGACTTGGTTGGGTGATTCCTTTCAAATCATAAACTATGCAAAGGCAGTATTATTCCACAGAACATTCTTCAAGTAAGATACAAGCTCTGAGCTGGTGAACAAAGTGACCTGTATATTTTTGTATGGAATTAATTAAAAATCCAGGTACTTAACTTGCAACAGAGAAACACCTCACATGAAAGGTGACTTTTAAACATCAGTATTTACACCAGCAAACTTATTCCTGTTTTCTTCTATTTGTAATTGTTTTCCATTGCATTTGTATCTCATTACTTAACTAGGCATTTCAGGAGGAATTTACTATTATTTATTGAATATTGAATTGAATTGTTATTTATTACAAGCTGAAAAGTGGTATGCAAACCAAAACTATTTTTGTTCTAAAGAGTTTGTAAACCAGGGAAACACAGGAAAAACTGTCAAAGGACCAAGGGGCACTGCTGTACCCATTTTTTTACAGAAGCTAAAGAAACCAAGTAATTTATACCTCTCAAAGTACTGAAAAATATTCTGGAAGACAAAGGTGCCTAAACGTATTGTATGTTATACTAACAGACTATTCTGAGTAAATTCAGCTCTATCCCTGTCACTGCTCCAAAGGATGGTTTTTTAGTCAAAGCATAAATGCTGAAGTCAAAAGGACTACATGGTGTTACCAGCTCCCCCGCAGAACTGCAGACCTTTGGCCGAGACAGTTACTTATTTTCTTTACTTCATTCTGCCTTAAGAGTCCAAATGTCACCACTTACACAAATGCACTGTAACATCTACATAAAGGATAAAAAAAGAACAGCCACCTAAATATATGCTGGTTACTTCAACACTAATCCTGGTAAAATCATAGAATGGACTATAAAGACTGCAATCAGTTTAGAATTACAGATGCTAGAAAAACTGATGAGCGTCAGAACAGCTTTAGGAGAACTAAGTCTCTTTTTATGAATGCAGGTTTATGTGATCAAAGTAACTGTGTTGACACCAAATGCCTTGCAGAAGCCTTTTACTAAGCTTATATGACATATTGAGATAAAAAAATCAGCACTATATAAAAAACTATGAAATCGATTATATCTAGATAAATTACAGGTATCCAAAGGCAAATGTAAATGAGATGCTACTAATGCAAGGGAGCATTCCCATTCAGATGCTATGTAGCTGGTTTTGACTAGCAGTAAGATAGGCATCTTTATCATAGACGGGTCCATGGTCTTGCATCACATTCTGGCATGCTCACTTAAGAAAAAAGAGAAACTGAAGAGTCAAGGGACAATTTTAGATCTTCAATATTTAAGAATCAAAACTGTACTTCATGTAGTAATTACTTAATCAGATTGCTTCAGTATTCAGTTGGATTATCATCTACACATTCTTACATTTGAGAGAGATGCATTTTCATTTTTAAGATGTAAAGTGTTACGATGATTTATCCACTATTCTCTTCAATATCATAGTCTAGTAGTAGGTGCAAAACCTAATACACAATCTCAGAATTCTTGTAGAATGCTTACATACATAAAGTGTGAGGTACAGCTCTGTAAAATCACCCTTATTCTTTAAAAGAAGTTATAAAAATCATACTTAACCTCATGAGGAGTCAGAATTACTACTAGAATACTAGATAAAATAGTGGAATCAATACACTTTTAAAAAAATAGGAAATAACAGGAAGCTAACAAACAAACAAACAAAAAACCGAAACCAAAACCCAAACAAATCATACAAACTTTGCCTTAGATTCAATCACCTGAGATTACATACACTGGAATTCAAATTGTCAGGTTCCAGTATTCTTTTCACCATTAGTACAGCTTCCTATCTTAAAAGCTATTTCTTCAAACCACACACATATTATTATGGAGGAATTCTGCTTTAGAGTGAGCTGTGAAAGACTTCTTTCTACCATTCTCTTAGGCAATTCCTTTGCTTACGGTACCATCTGAGAAGAGATTACAGGTTAACATTCTGGAACCTGTTAGCCAGCAGACTGTTCCCCTTCTAGGACAGCACCTCTGGGCAGATGGTCTGGCAAGCCAGTTCGCTCCATCCTGATTTTCCCCAGACAGGGAGACAAGTGATTCATCCCTCCTGGCAGATAAGCTGCTGACATTTCCATCTCTGTTTACTGGTTTAGCTTACAGATTGTTGACATGATTCTTTTATTTTCTCCCTATTCTCTTTGTGTTAGCACTGGGAACTTTAGCAGGTGAATACTCACTTCCTGCTACAGTCTGGAGAGACCACATGGAGTCAACTTTATCAGCAGATTCATTTTCAGAATATAAAAGTCACACACATGTATTAGAAATCTACATTGCAAAACTCAGTTTGACAAAAAATTAGGACCTGAAAAAAAAGGCATCACAAGCCATATGATACATATTAATTTCACATAGATGCTATTTATCAAGGAAAGCAAAAGATTTTGCAAAGATATTCTTAAGGTACTGAAAAGCCACTTATTAGGAGATGAACAGATCTTGATCCATTAAAAAAAAAAAAGACCTCTTTTTCAACTTAAGTGACAAGCAGTCAAATTCTATAAGCTAAACAATTTTTAACTCAGAATTTCCAAAAGGAAATGCACCTTTTTAAAGCAAACTGACTTAAGTAACTTCAGGAGTGCAAGGGTCATATACCAAAGTTCTACCTAGCTATAAACGGACATCATATAAGTTTTAATGATGCTTAGCAGATCCATAAATTTTCAGCAAGCTAATCTTGAGGCTGCTCATCTGTACAACATACAAAAAACCTTATTTATAGCATTACACAAATATTCTTAGGATGGCAACTTTACAAGCCATATAGGATATGGGGAGAAGACAGAGAGGCTTAGATATAGGGTTAGCACGACTAAAATAGACCACTCACTAGTGCTCTAAGAAGCGGTGAAAGAATTTCTTCAGGTAATTATAACAGAGAATGGAAATTCTTATCAGCATATTTTTGGTGATAAGAAAAGTGATGCTTAAAATTTCCCTTCTTCATCCAGTTTCCTGAACAATAATGTAGAAATCACTACATAGATGGGAAACACTTAAAATGGAAAGTGATTAATCATTTCTTTTTGAAGTCTGTAGGACAGGAATTATTCAAAATAGGAAGGATGCCACAGAATTATAAACAGAAAAATTACTTTTAGCCAAAACACACTAGTAAAGGGATTAAACCAATAGAGTGCAGAATACATATAACACCAGCATGAGAGCTGTAAAACCTTGGGAATATATTTATTTTAATAACTTACAGAACATTTCTGAAAAAGGTAGCAACAAAACAAACAGATGGAGGATATAGCTAAAAATTATCTCTACAGGTCCTAAAAGAGAGAAGTCTTGAAAGGAAGACTCATTTATCTGTCCAGGGCTTTTAGTCTTTAGTGCTTTTCACTTGGCAGAAAAGAATAATTTTTATGTTTCCCTTTAAAACCACTTTAGATACATACATGATATAATGTATTCAGCAAGGTATGTTCTTGAGCCACAGTAATTTATTTGAACCTTAGTTGAGTTAGGCTCAGACCACAGCAAATATGAGTATGGGAAATTGGACCTGTGGATATTTGCAAAAAGATTCAAGTGTTGTGAGATCTGATCCCCAAGTGAGCTGGAATAGTATAAACTTATAGCCTTAGTATATTCTCCTTTGCCATCATGAAGAAACTGGAATAAGTAATATTCTATCCTAAAATGGAGAACTACAAGGAAAATTTGAAGGATTTCTCCATTTAATCATCCATGGTTTAGCACTACAGGGAAAATATGTGAGAATTCTGACTGACTTGGTATTAGACAATACCTTAGTATCAGGAAAAAAAAAATCAGAATCAACAAGACTTTGAAAAGCTATGTTTCTTTCTGTTATTGCATATCTGAATGAGAAAGACAAAATAAAAAGTAAGTTAATTAAGCAGTGAAGAAGTTTTTGTAGCTCCATTAAATATTTCCTCTAAATATTCCTAAATCACACAGGAGAAAAAAAAAAAAAAAACCACCACACTTATTTTCCAGTTAGGTTAGACTATTTCTTTGGAAGATAAGAAGAAAAACTAAAACCAAAATCCCATTCAAAATCTACACTGACACTCTGTGGCCTTAAAAAAATTTCAATTAAGTTACTACAGAAGTTCTATGGAGATTTCACATCTAATCTCCTCCCCAACTTCAACACAAACAATGCATTTTGTAACGTATAATCTCTATATTGTCATCAAATACAACTTTATAGTACTTCTGATATTTTCTAAAAGCTTTATATTATTGGGCCACTATTTAAAATGCATTTTTAGAATTTTGTGTAAATAAATTTTTGTACTTTTAAAAATACTTAAATTCTACTTTGCTGTGAGGACATCTGCAAAGATAAAAATATTCTTTTATATTCTTATTCAGCATTTTTATGTTAATGATTTTGCGAATGAAAAAATGCTACTCCCCTTTAAGAAACAGGTAACCCTTTTGGGAGGGTCAGTAAACTTAGTAATTTATAGCAAGAAAGCATTTAGTTAATTACTGTAATAAAAATAACCCATCTCAAATGTTTTCATATGGCATCATCTACAAAATAATTGAACTAACAAGGAAAGAAATTAATATAACTAAATATTGAAAAGTCCTTACAATTTGTATTGTTGTGGTATGCCCTTAACTTTCTGGTTAATTACTCAATTATTTCTGGGCAGCAAACAGAACAAAGCTACAATGACACTAGTTTCATTTCTGTTATATGTAAACTCTGTTTCCTGAAAGCAGGATGCTTGCCACTGTAAATAGGCTCAAAAGACATTTCCCTTTTTAGTACTGAGTTCAGTTAAATACATAGAGTGAATACAGTTTTGTAATGAAATTTTCTGACTACGTATATACTTGACCTCCTTTGAGGTAAGTGCCTTTTCCCTCTGTTTTATTTACATTAAAATACAGCCAAGCGTTTTAAGATTTTACATACCTATCAGGACCCACAGGAAGCATGCTCCATCTGCTGACTTACAGAAAGGGAAGCTAGGCCCTTTTTACAGAGAAAAACAAATGAATGCTCAAAAACGATATGTTGAAATTTTTCAAAGAATAAATAATCATAAACAAAAAGCACCATGTTGCATACAGATTTGTCTGACAAGGATATTTAAAAAAAAATAACATTCTGCAGCATCCTAATACCAGACAAAAACCAATGCCTGAATTTTAACATATTCGAGGAATTCACAGAATTCCAACATCCCCACTTCCTCCTCTCTAGGCTAACATTAATTTTTTCCTGTTTTTTAGACCTGAAAAGAGCTGAAAAAAAAAAAATTACTGATGGCCTCTGAAATAAACAAAAATTACTGTGCTGAAGCACATCATGAGCTACATCACTTCTATCCATCCTTAAACTCCTCCTTTCTTAGTATGTTTGCTCCTTGTCTGTTTCAGTGAGAGGTGGTGGTGAATGGCAGTAAGCGCTAGACCCACCAGAACTTCACTATTCATGACATAGCACCTGATGGGACAGTAGAAAAGAGTTGGTTTGAATAATTAAAAAACAAAAAAAGGCAGGGGGTGGAGACAAAATTCTCTTATGAAACAAAAGCAATGTTTGATTCCCACCAACTTCTAGGTTTGAATTCTACCTCTTCATGTAGCCTTGTCTTGAGTCTACTGGGATCCATGTTCTTGTTGATCTAGTTTCTAAATTTGTCAGTCATTGGCAAGACTTTCAGAAACTAGAAACTGTTCAGCAATTAAATTCACGTGCATAATGTTGACCGACATGGAATTTAACTAGATTCAAATCTTTAAACTATCCTATAATATTAGTAAGATTTCATTCGTCCAGTTTACCCTTCAAGAGTTTTTTCCCCTTTCAGTACAGTTAATTCTGAAACGTGGTGAATGAATCTTTCTCTTTCACCATAATTAGTCTGCGTTCACAAGCTACGCAGGGAATTTGATACATGTAGGACCTTCATTATGCCTGCAGAGGTGGATGTTCCATTGCACTATAAATTATTGTTCTCAGGTGCTTGTATAAGCTAACTTGATCTCTTATTTTTTACAGTATATTATGTTTTTAAGTTAAAAACACATCTCCAGCCTCCCCCCATCGCTCCCCTCACAAGTATTCATCTTCCATATTTCACCTCATTTTTTAAACAGGGAAGGAAGAAGTATTTTCCTGATTGAAAATGCCTTTCATCCTATCTTGAGAGATTTTAAAACCCAAAAGTGAATTTGGCATGAACAGACCATATTTTTATATTTTAAAAAATGGAGAACTGCAAGTAAATTCAATCTGTCGTAAAAGAAGAGAGACAATGTTTCCTTCAAATGCATGGTAAGATAGCTCAAAGTGCCTGCAAAATGTGCTCACTGATGCAGATGCTTAAAACATTATCTACTGCCGGTAGCTGCACCACTGGCAGTAGATTACAAGCGCAGAAAATGTCTATCTACTATAGCAGAAAACTGACACTTTATACAGGCATACAACTAGGCAGAAAAGCATAGCAAAAAGAATAAAAGGGTTTTTAATAAATATAGTGGTAAAAATTAGGTTTTAGATAAATATTTTCACACATCATAGAATCTTATCTCACTGAGTTGGTGCTGATGAATAAACATTTAACAAATGTATGTCTAGACTATAGGTTTTTACCTGTATTTAAGAATGGGCCTTTAAAATCTGAAAAAGAGACAACCAGAGATCTATAGGCTTGAAAGCAAAGAAACCGTGTTATAGTGGTCACCTAGCTGTTATGATTAGTATAGCTCTCAGGTTTGAGATTTTCAATGCATTAAATATCTCAGATTGTCTGTAAATGTTTCCATCAAAGCTGCATATATTAAGTGAAAATTGTGTTGTGCATGCATTATATTAGGCCATCCTTTCTTTTTGGTGTCACACCTCATTGCCAGATAAGTATTTCCTATCAAGTTCTGATAGACTGGACCTTGGAAGCTGAAACAGGACCGTTTCTTTCATGGGTCTGTTCAGAGCAGTAAAATCATAGTGGGAAAGATACCAAGATCCACCAGTCTAGGCACAATTCAGTACGTTTATGGGGAAGCACACAAGCACAGGATGCATTGCTGCTCCAAGAATGGATTCCACCACAGCTTCTTTCCACATTTCAATCCCATTAAGCACAACTGCCTGTGTTAGGTACATATGCAGCCAATGTGATAATTCTTTTTCCACCATATTTTCTGAAGGTAAGAGAAAACACAGAATCATTTAGGTTCAAAGGACATCTTGAGATCAGCTAGTCCAACACCCTTGAGCAAGCAGGGTACACAGACCAGGTTGTACAGGACCATGCCCCAACAGCTTTTGGATATCTCCACAGAATCCACCACCTCTGTAGGAAACCCATTCCAGTGGTTTTATCTTGTTCAGAGGGAATTTCGAGTGTTTTAATTGGTTCCCATCACCACTTGTCCTATCAGTAGGCACTATTGACAAGAGTTTAGCTCTCTCTTCTTCCTCCTCTCCCAGCAGGTACTTATACATCTACCAAGATCCCTGCTAAGCTTGCTCTTCTCCAGACTAAAAGCCCCAGTTCTCTCAGGCTCTCCTCATTTGACAGATACTCCAATCCTTTGATGATCTTTGTGGTCTTTCTATGGACTCACTGCAGAAAGTCCACATACTTGTCATAGTGGGAAGCCCAGACGTGGACATGGTACTCCAGTTATGATCTCACCAATGCTGAACACAGAGGAAAAAGAACATGTGCCTCAACCTGCTGGCAGTGTTCTTAATGCAGCCCAGGACGCTGTTGCATTTCTTTGCTGTGACAGTGCATTGCTGGCTCATATTCAACTTGTTGTCCACCACGACCCCAAAATCCCACTCCATAGAGCCAGTTTCCAGCCACTTGGCCCCCAGCATGTGCTGTCAGCACTTGGAACTGCCCTTTGTCGAACATCATGAGATTCCTCTCTGTCCAGTTCTCCAGCCTGTCCAGGTCCATCTGAATGGCAGTACAACCACTTGGTGTGTAGCATTCCTCACCATTTTTGTTGTCATCAGCAAATTTGCTCAGGGTGCACTCTGTCCCATCAGCAGGTTATTAACAAAGAGATTGAACAGTACTGGCCCAAGTATCAATCCCTGGGGTACACTTCCCTCCAACTGAATTTTATGTTATAATGTTTTTCTTCAGCAACCAACATCAGAATTTTGGTTGGTTTGTTTATTTTTTCTTTTCTTTTTTTCTTTTTCTTTTTCTTTCTTCAAATTCCATAAATATTAATACACATGCTATCAATTAAATAACTTGAGTACAGTTTTTCTATTTGACCATCTGCAGCCAAAAGAACTTTATGCAGCAAAATGGAGAGGAAATCTGAGTACTGCAAAGCCTATGGGCATGTCTAAAGCATCCCTAAATCTGTCTGAAGACATATTTAAGCCACTGTGTCTTCAGTCTGTGGCACTAATTTCTGAAGATGTTTTTATACCATGTTATCTTTGTACTATTAACAATACTATGCATATTTTATCACCATTTCCCTTTTGACAGAACTAGGTCTCCATAAACACGTACCGATCTGGAAGCAGAGTAAAAGTATTTGAAAACAAGTATCTCAGATGTTAGGCAGCATCTAGAAGGTAAAACATTATCATTGTTTATACCATTATTAACCTCCTATTGTATAAGGAGGTTACCAATATCAAAAAGAAAATCCAGTGTATCACAACATGAAGGCAAAATTGTAAGACCCTTTTCTTCTGAAAGTAAAGCTGCTTAAATTCTATCACAACCCACTTTTTCCACTTAGAACTGCTAGCAAAGCATGTGGGGAACATGCTTGAATTTCGACTCTGTAGGCTACTTGACCCTTGACATAAGACCAAAGAATCTTACTATTCATAATCCCACATTTTGCTTCATTTAGTTCATGCATAGATATTGATGTATAAGACGACCATTATCCAGAGGAATACTTGAAATTATCGCTATCACATTTCTGGTATCAGGACTTTCTGCAGGTAAGCTCAGGTGCTTCACCACCATCAAGTTTATGTCACTAGACTTTTAACTACATCAAGTGCCCTTTAGACCAAAGAGATCTAAAGGTAAGCTCAACTGGGAGAAAAAACAAAACAAAACACACAAACCCAACACCACCAAAACAAAACACAGCACCACAAACTCACTGGTCCTTCAGGTTGGGCATGTGAGGAAGAAATGAAGTACCAAGTGAAGAAATATCCTTGTAAACAAGAAATATCCTTGTTAAAATATATATTTTTTTTTTTTTAATCCCCATGCCTTAAGTGCTGTCAGGCAGCCCAGGAAGAACCAAACTCAGGAACTAGATTATGCTAGGTCAGCTTCTACAATACCAAGCAGAGTTCTGCTATCAAGGATATACTATTTAAAAGGCCCTTCATCTAGTTGAAAGCATAGAAAATTTAATTTAGTTGAGTCTGATGTATGCAATCAGCAGGGTAAAAGCAGTGTGTGAGCTATACTTCTGGAGCCAAGGTTGCCCAATGACTAGATTCACATTGTATAAATTGATTTCTTGCTATTCATATATGTTAAGTGATTTGATTAATGCTGTAGCATGCATTTTTTACATGTACCTAGTTGGGTGTTATTCTCTGCCCACTCAAGAGTATTTATAACTACGTATGTACTAGTTGTGTCGCAGTAATTCATTAAAAGGCTTAACACCTTAAAATGCTCTAAATACAAAAGCTGCTGTTATTTTAAAGGATATAAAATTCTCATAAAATGCTATTCAAAACAAATCCCACAAGAAAGTGTTTTTAAAATGCACGATGCTAGATATTGCATTGTAGACTGTGTTCATTAAAATAAATAGACACATTATTAAGCATCAATTAAAAAATGTAATGCAGTGGAATGTATTAACACACCCACATAGCTGCAAAATATATACAGAAATTTTGACCAAAATATCTTACATTTCAGAAGAATGCATACAAATACGTACACAAACTACCAGAGAGATTTAAAAATAATACCAAAAAGAGCATTGCTCATGTACAAAACCAACTGAGATAGTTTTAAGTGTATTTCTCATTATTTGTAAAGAAACTGCTGAGACTCTTCCACCTAAAATTAGAATTGCTATATCAGTTACGTTTCAGTTCTTGGCTGCAACAGCCTTGCAGCCTGCCCCTACACTGCACTCTTGTGAGCTAGTGTGGCAATGCAGCAACTGAAGATGACTTTTTTCAATATATGCGTTTTCTTCAATAGGGAGATGCGCAGTGGAAAAGGAGTGACATAGCAGTTGCATACACAGTAGAGAACTCCTTGGGCTTAATTTGCTGCTGTTAGAAAATTCAGCAAGAAAAACGGATTTAATACAGCTGCAAGTGCTCTTTTCTGAACTGGCACTGTAGATCAGGGCTACTAAATACATACTTTGCAAATGAAACTGGCAGAAGAGAAAGCAGTCATACAAGCTTTTAATGTCATATTATGTTTCAATAACAATTATTCATAGAATAATTAAAGTATTTAGATTATAAGTGGAAATAACCTGCTAAGACTCATTATGCAATTCCATCTCTTCACTGTAACAGTAATCAACATAGCAACATGTGTTTCTTGGTTTTAAGTAGATCAATGCTTATCCTGCCTACGACTACTGACCGCATTAATGTGCTTCTAAACCAAACCTGGTTAACTGTACCAATAACCTGCTGGCCATTACCTGGATCATGAAGACAGTTCCAATTTTATAGTCAGTTGTGCTTAATGTTTTTAAAGTAGCACCAGTAATTTTGAAATCATGATTAAAAGCATTTAAATAATACAATACCTCTATTGCTATACCAGGAAATTAACATTTGGAAAGCCTGGGCAAGGCCATTTAGCTAGTTTTCAGTTATATAAATAACACATTTTTACTAACATAACAAGTGCAGATAAGCATGTAGTGAGGAAAGGAATTGATGAAGGATCACCTTAAAAAGTTAAAACTACAATACTGTAACTAAACTGTTAGTTACTGTAGTAAACTGTAGTTAAAACTACAGTAATCTGTAACTAAATCTCACAATGAAAACTCTAGCTGCAGTCCTCTCTGCAATGTCACTAATGGTTGCTGTGGAAATAAAGTCATTGATCCAAAATTGGAAGCAAGGAGCATCTGGAAACCCAAAGCCCAGTCTGCAGCATCTCTAGTGCAGAATTTCCAAAGTTAAAATTTATTTACAGATTTTGTTTCTCACCCATAAATCAGGCTCTCTGAATCCTCTTTTCTGCCTCCCACCCAGCTGCACCTCCACCCACCCTACTTCAAGGCTGTACTGTTTGTGCAAGGTAATGTTCACTGCTGCATATAGTAAGATGATTCTACCTTCTGTTACCCAACAGTGCTTCTTTCTCACTCCATATCATTAATAGTTAGTCACAGAGCTATTATTCATTCTCTGAACTCCTAAAATGAGGTATCACTGATAGTTTTATATCCTTAGCAACTGCACATAATATGGAGAACTGTATTTTTCTCAGCTGTATCATCACATGTTCCTATTTCTGATTGCAAACAGACTTGTGGTGTTGTTGAAGAATGTGTGTCAATAACAGGCTTCAACAAGGTATTTCATACCAGTTAATATTTAAAACATGACTTCACCTCCCCAGCAATGTCACTAGTCTGAGTTCTGCAGTCTTTCAGCCCAAAAGTAGATCTCTCTGCCAGTTAGTAGTAACCCAGGTACCTATTAAGGCTTGGCTCTAGTATAAAAATATGCATATATATGTAAAAGCATGGCAGATATGTTAAATTGCCAAAAATATTTGATCACACAATGAAAATTATTCCCATAAACACTGCTTTTTATTGTAAAATTTCATATTTACTCTTTTACTCAATTCACTTACTATATGTTACTCAATTTTACTCCCTGTTCACAGTAGGGAGGCCCCAAATAAAAGAGGTAAGACAAACTTTTTAGAAAATTAAATTGTTTCAATAGTCACAATCAAATTTTAGTAGGAAAAAAGTGCAGGATATGCAAGGACTTTAAAAATAACTTCAGATACATGTTTGCATTAGCACACTTCCATATAATAAAGGTACGGATGTTGGAAGACTACCCATTGATATACTAAGCATGATGTTGATTCAGTGAAGTCAGCAGGTCTTTCTACATATACCCAACCTGAATAGACGCTCTATCTATAATTTATAGATAATATAAATAAATATCTATAATTTATCTATCTATCTATAATTTATCCCTTTCCTAAGACGGTAGCAATGTTCAGAAATGAGGAAAATCATAAGGTCAGAGAATACTACAGCAGCAGGGATACTTTTACTTAAAAGCTGACATTTATCCATGATAGGGAAGATATATCTACTGTTCAAAACCCACGTCTTGTTTCTACATGTTTTTTTGGCCAATATTAGACTACAATTCTACATTCCTTTTAGACAGACCATGCTTCAAAAGTACTAAAAGTCAGCCAAAATATCAAAATTTAATACAAATAATATCTTGCTACACAGGGGGAATTTTATTCATGCAGTACTATAGCAATATCTTACTCCATACACAGACCTAGCTGATATGATCTGCTTCCCTTCAACCATGTTAAAAAAACCCCAAAACTTGTAGTGAATTGATCCAGGCTGGAGGCCAGATGCCCAAAGCTGCTCTATCACTCCCCTCCTCATCTGGACAGGGGAGAGAAAAATATAGCACTTGTCTGTCAAGATAAGGACAGGGACAGACCACCCAATTACAGTCATGGACAAAGCAGACTAAACTTGAAGAAATTAGTTTTTTACCAATCAAATCAGATTAGGGTAATGACAACTAAACACAATTCTTAAAATATCTTCCCCGACCCCTCTCTTTTTCTCAGTCTCAGCTTTGTGCCTGATTTCTCTACCTGCTCCCTTCCAGTGGCACAGGGGGCTGGGGAGCAGGAGTTGTGGTCAGTACATCACACGTTGTCTGTGCTGCTCCTTCCTCCTCAGGGGAGGACTCCTAACACTCTGCCCCTGCTCCACCGTGGGGTCCCTCCCACGGGAGACAGTCCTCCACAAACTTCTCGAACCCAAGTCCTTCCCACAGGCTGCAGTTCTTCATGAACTGCTCCAGGATGGGTCCCTTCCGTAGGATGCCATCCTTCAAGAGCAGCCTGCTCCAGCATGGGTGCCCCATGGGGTCAGAAGTCCTGCCAGCAAACTTGCTCCAGCACGGGCTCCTCCCTCTCCACAAGTCCTACCAGGAGCTTGCTCTAGCATGGGCTTCTCACAGGGTCACAGCCTCCTTCAGGCGTCAGCCTGCTCCAGCACGGGGTCCTCCCTAGGCTGCAGGTGGGTCTCTGCTCCAGTGACCCTCCACGGCTACAGGGCACAGCCTGCCTCACGATGGTCTGCACCACGGGCTGCCGGGGAAACTCTGCTTCTGTGCCTGGAGCACCTCCTCCCCTCCTTCTCCACTAACTTTGGTCTCTGCCCAGTTGCTGCTCTCACATATTCTCATTCCTCTCTTTGGCTGCAGTTGCCATTGCACAGTTTTATCCCCTTCTTAAACATGTTATCCCAGAGGCACTAGCACCATCACTTTTGGGCTTGGCGTTGGCCAGAGGCAGGTTCATCTCGGAGCCAGCTGGCACTGGCCCAATCAGGTATAGGGAGGCTTCTGGCAATTTCTCACAGAAGCCATCACTGTAGCCCCCCTGCAACCAAAATCTTGCCATGCAAAGCCAATACAACTTTAAGAACCATTTATGCAGTTATTCATTACAAAATCCTACCTTTTTGGTCAATTTGTCTCTTTGTTATTCTCATGCTAGAGTCTCATTTTCCTAAACCCTTCCAAAAAGACAGTCAGAACCACTGCATCTTACAGTAACAAATACTCTACCCCCAAACCAGACAGAAAGAATTATTTGAATTCTGAATAAGGGAGGTGAGAAGTACAGGAACCACTGTTATTCCCTCAGGCTCCAAAGACAGCTAGAAAAGTCCATTAGCCATTTTCTCCAAGGATATTATCAACTCAGCACAAGGAGGTTTTCTGTAGGTCTTCTGAAGGAAAGCAGAAACAGGGGAGTAGGTAACACAGTGTTTCTTGATGAGCAGAGGGTAAAGTTAGGCGTCTGAAGGCATAGCAACATGAGACTAAAATGTATGGGGAAGTACTTAACACTTAAACCAGTGTGCACTTTTTCTTTAAAAAAAAAAAAAAATTAAATGGCAGAGGGGACCAAGTACATGCAACTATCAAATTACATGCCACCCCTACTTCTATTAAAGAGAAATTCTCAGGTAAATCATGGTCTTTGTATACCAAGCTCTTCAAAAAGGTGCCTCTTGAATAACTGGTCTAGAGAAAGTATGTTTTTGGCCTTGAGAGGGAGACTGTATTTTGCAATACCTTCAGCTGAGTTTGCCTGCTAAAAACAGGTAAGTGTATATTCACACAGTTGCACACACATTTATCAACATTTTCTTTTCTTCCCCCCACGGAAAATGCTACTTTTGAGTGCTAAAAAAGTCTCTCTTGTCAGTTATCTGTGCCAAAAATAGAAAAAGATTGTTTTTATTAGCAAATACTTTACTGTTATAATTGTGTGCAGTTATCCATTCCTTTAGTTAGTTGTTATTTCCAATGGAGATGTTTCTTAGTCTTTCCCCAGTGACGTGGTATTTGTCACTATTCTGGGCATTAATTCAAGTCCAAAGATAGGAATGAAAATTATAGGCTCTTCCTACATAGCTTTCCTTTTTAGCAATTTCATGCAGGCTCCACATTAGCAACTTCTAGCTTCTCTCAGATTTCTTCCTACATAAGTCACTCCCCAAATGGCTCAAAAGTGAAATAAATTCAGCTCATTGCCATAAGGGAATTTATTCTTTACTTCTTACTGAAAATACACTTTTTTCCAAATTCAAATAAAGCTAAGTTTTTTTGTGGTTGTTTTCTTGTAGCATTTTCTATAATACCTATCACATTAACATCTGAGGAAAAATATTAATAGAATTTTCTGCACAAATAGTTCCGTAAAATAGAAAATATCATTATCCTCATTTTAACAATAGGCAACTCAGGCACAGAGAAAGTGTACTGCATGTTCAACATCATAAGATTAACCTGAAATCAGATTGTATTTTCAGAAAGGTATTCCTTCCTCATTTCTAACTCTTTCAATGTTTTGGACAATATTGCTATATATTCTTACTGCAATTCCATGATTCCAATGAAATGGAATGCTGAATGTAACTTTTTCATTTGATCTTACTCATCATACCACCTTTATAGGTAGGAGCCCCAGTCATGGGTCAGGATTCATTCTGCCTAATGTTAACAAAATAAGTTGGAAATACTAAAAATACAAAGTATTAACTAGCAAAAACCCTACACCACAAAAACCCTCCAAATTTAATTCACTCCTAGTCTGAATTAATTGACAATAAGTCTATTTTGAAGTAGGAGACAGAACTAATGTGTCACTGATACCATTTCATTTATGCTTTGACACAAGAGATTTGTGAGGCACATGCACATCCTACTGCTAATGGAAAATCTCTGTATTCGATTGTATGGAACCCCTACATACACACATACCAGTCATGTATTTGCCTAAACACTGTCCTATGTTCACCAAATATGATCTTATCGAGTAGATACTGTTAAGAGAGATTTACTGTTTCACTGAACTTTAAATGGACAGATTAACAATCCATTGGAAATCTGCTAGACCCTTTTTTATTTCCTCTTGAGACTCCTCCTCTTTCTTCACTTTATTTATAATAATAATGAAAAAATAAGGCAACCATACTTGCATGTATCTTTTTAACCTGACTCTGAAATAAAATTAAGAAACGTTGCAATAAATTTCTTGGCTGCCTTTCACAATGAAATATATTTATTTAGGGTTAAAATGAGCAATCAGGTATTATTACAAATTGAATGGTGATTGGGAAGCACTTAATCACCTAAAATAAATCATTACAAGTGACAAATCAGAAAATACGTCTGAAAGAAAAATCTGAGAGGCTGCAAACACAATAAAAAGACAAACTAAGTAGCAGAGAAGTCTTTAGCAAAACAGCATTTGACAAGCCAAATTGCCTGTTACTTATTTTTGTCCTACCATTTTAAAATCATCACTTCCCACAGTCCATTTCTAGTTTTCTACCTCTTCACTCCTTCCCCTTGCTAGCCCTTTCAGCAAGAAAAAGCCCAACCCTACTTGTTCTTCTACTCTTTCTCAAAGCACATCTGTCTTTCACTTACTAACCCCCTCCAAACCTGCATTACTGTAGAACCTACTGTAGGACTTTCCACATACAAACATTTCTGTCAGATGGATATACAATCAACAAAACCATACAAGATGCATTAAAAAATAAGCCACTACATCCTACAGATGTATGCAATGGGTTAGTTCTTATGCTATGTTCATACAACACCATAGAGCATTTGCCCAGATTTTTGTCATTAATATTCTATCCATATATCCAATTTTAATATAACAAACAAGCAAAAATTTTTGAGGACTTCACAGTTTCCAAAAGCATAGCAAAAACCTTCAGTCACTTGGTACATCATAAATAAAATGTGATCTGTTTATTGACTGTAACATTTACACTGTAAGTATCTTAAATACTTACATTGCTTGATGCAAACACCAAATTTCTTCATCAGATTTGCAACATCTTATCACCCTCTGCATAGAAACAAAGAGAAACATGAGTTTGAAAATGATCAAGACTCCAATGGACAAGGAATGCGAAGTTACCAAGACTGTTATGATCAAGCCGATGAAAGACAGGAGTTTCACTAAGCTCTGGCACAATTGTCACTTACTTCACTTAATTTCTGTAATATGACACTCTTTTGAGAAAAATAATTGGAACAGTATCACATTATTTTTCTTTTCCACCTGTGGCAAATCTTTTAGAGAATTTGAAAATGCCCACAATAGATTCTGAGTTCAGGCACCATTTTCACCATTTGTTTTCAATTGTCATCATGTTCATATAAAACTTTTCCACTAGGGTCTGTAGAAGTGGCAACTGAAGTGAGAATCCTGATACTGATTTCAGTGTTCACCAGACACCACCTACATTAAGCTACATATGGTGATAGCTTATAAGGCTTTGCAGTACACCACTACAAGGAGATGGATATTGACCCTAGCTGTGTGCTTTAACCCTTGCTGTGTGAGTCCATCACATTATAACTCAGAAATTAGTTGTGTGAGCATATACGTAAGAACCACTCAGTTCTGAAAAGAGGAACTAAAAAAATTAGCCAAGAACTTCAGGAAAGAATTAATGTTGTGTCTTAGGGATACAAGGGATATGCATATCAAAATATGAGGAGAAAGTCTTTTTGTACTCAGAGTATATTGTGTTCTTAACTAGAAGAAAAATACTGAGTAAATTGACCTTAGTTTTCCAAATGAGCCCATAGCTTGTCATGTTAAAGGCAGCACTTCTTAAGCTACTACAAGCATACATTCAGTTCACCATCCACTTCAGAAAACACAGAAGAGATTCCCTAAAAGTTAAGGGAATCATGCCATTGCTTAGTATTCATTCTGAAGACACTCAAGGATTAAAGTCCAGAAAAGCAGGGCCAAAACAGCAAGCACTCGTAACAGAAATCTGTAACAGCAACACAAGTTTTGATCCCAAACAAAACCACATAAGTAGTCATCAAAGCCACTTGTCTTATTTCTGTATAGGATCTGCTAAGGCACTGGAGAAATACTACAGTAAAAGCTCTAGAATTGCACATAGCTTTATGCCATCAGTCATGAACATCCAACAGAATCCCAGCACTTGCAGTATCACTACCTTCTGCCACAGTTCAGAAAGAGAACGGAAGCAATTAAGATAACCAACTGGTAACCCCAGTGCCACTACACTCAACATAAACCAAAACTATGTGTATAGCAAATAAATTTAGCACACTTCACGAAAACACCCTTTATATATACACACCCGCCAAATGTGTCTGTGCCCTTAACCTGTCATTTTCTGAACACTGAATGCCTTCAAGCTGGCTGCTGGCTAGCATTGTTATCAGTTACTTGCACCTTACTTTCTTGCCTGCAGGTCTCCTACTTGTCGTTATTATGTCTATATGCTTTCATATAAAATAATTCTATACTATTATTTTTTATGTCTATAATCCTATAGTCCGAAGGGAAATTTAAGTAAAAAGCTTGAAGATCCCACAGTTCAACTCCTCATCACAACACCAATTAGTCTGCACATTCAGTAGCAACCTAAAGATGTTTTACGTATATATATAAAACTGTATGATATACACTGTACATTATAATTCCTTTAAATATTATCAGGACAACAATCTCTACCATCCCACTTCACAACCCAAGGCTGTAGCCAAATACCGTTGTCTCCATTTAGTAAACACTGAAGGGGCACACAGTGACATAACTGAGTAAGCTGGTTTTATTATGGTGACAGCTTCAGGCAGCTACTTAAATCAGTTCTTACATGTCTTCATGAATTAAAATTGCTTTAATATTTTTTTCCTGACAACTGGTCAACTTACCCCACCAGCTACCAGCATAAAAATTTTCCCACTGAATATGAGGCATATTGAGACAGTTTGCTTATACTTTTTTGGTAGATATGGCTGAAAACACTGAAAAAAAAAAATCTTACTTTGGCTTTTGAGAGATCAAAATTATTGCAGAAGCAACTGTACAAGTCTTCAAGAACATTCCTTTTCTAAAAAACCTAGCTGCTTTCTGGAAACAAATACCTGTTACCATTCACTTGCGGCTCATGATAAAACTTAATTTTGGTGTGAAATAGCAAGTAAAATGGGAGGAAAAAATTCTAAACTGACTGACACTCAGCCCCATCATTGCCTTTGCAGAATGTAAGTCATCAATCCCAACGCTCTCCCAAATGGTTCCCAACTTCATCCTAAATTACCAAGTCCTCAGGGATACAGATGGACCGTTTCCCCCCTTATGCCTTGCTCACTGCTACCCAACTATACGGTTTGTTCTTCCACATTCCTGGCACCAGGCTCAGTGAAAGCTGGCATACTTAGTCTGGGGGATAGGAAGAGAGGTGAAGACTTTTTTTCATCCCTTCTCTTCCCTCAGACATTCTCTGCATTCCTATAAGCAAAATATAATAGATTTTACATTACCAACACTGCCTACACAAGATCTATCACCTATATGTTTAAAGACAATGTTTCTCCAAGACACATTATGGTAGCTACAACTCATCGAAGAGCTGTACTGATAACTTCCAGCTCAGTGGTTTAGCATTTGCCCTTGAACTTCACAAGGACTATAGATTCTAATGAAGGCCAGGGTAGAACTTTCAGCGTTTATCAAATATTTTCTTCAAAGCATAATTCTTTTAAGTAGTTTCTGTAAGGGTCTATTTACTTCTCCTGGATACCAGGTGCTTAGTGTTTATTAAGCTCAACTACACAACAGAAGGGGACTGCTTCAGCTGTAACATTAGGAGGTTGCATTCCCCTGTAGTCCTGACCATCCTTGCAGGGATGCCCAATTAGCCTGGACAGTTTTTATTCCATTTTGCTCAGAAACATCCCAAAGGCTTATTTCTCAGCAAAATCTTCTTTGAAAGTGATCCATAATCACTCTTACTGTCAGACTATTAAGCATCTTATAGCTAAATTCATTTACTGTTGAAAACAGTAGCTCTTTTTTAATATGTCTGCCACAAAGACACTATTAAAAAGTAAAAAGTTGCTGACCTTTTCAGGAAGGACTAGCAAGTCTGACTTTAAAGTGTCATGTGATTATAACAATTACCCCCTACAAAACAACGATTTTCTTTTTCAAGGCCTGCTTTTTGTCTAATCTTTCTTACATCTTCTCTCATATGTTTTCAGATGATCTAGACCACATCCTTGGAGTACACAAAGAGCTTATAGTCCTGAGTTCTCTCCAGGTTTTTTTAATGCTTTGTTTGCTTTAATGTATTTAATGCTTGTGAAAGATGACAGTGGTTTTATTGGCATTTAGAAGTTTAAATCTCAAGCAGTAACACTGGCAAAGCAAAAGCTGTAACAGTGCAGGCCTCCCCACAAAGGTCTGCCAACACAGTTTGATGGCATCCCATCCTATAATTTGTTAAAGTTTCTACTACCTTGCCAAGTGGACATGTCAGGCGCATTGGTACATAGTTTCCTGGATCAGTCCTGGAGTCCTTCTAGGCAGTCATATTCATGTCACATTCACCATCTGCCAATACCACTTAGTACCACTGATACTAAGCAAAACTTAGTACTCTCCCCAGCTACAAATATATTTAAGATTCCAAGACGAATGCATCTGATCATCCCAAATCATTATTACTTATCTTTTCTGTTCACTCTATTGATAATTGAGCTTAAGGCATATTCTCTGTTTGGTCCTCCATATGGGAAGAGTCCTACTGTGGACTTCTTCTCAAGACACTCTCCAGTGAACAAGAAACCTAACTTTCTCTGTTCTGGTTTTATCATGATTGCTCTCACCACTCAACCTTCAGTTCCCCATGAGCCCTCAGGATTTTCTTCCAGGATTTTTGCTCATAAATAGTGAAGTTACTAATATATATTTCTTTTTGCTGGTTGTTGCTCTAACTCATTTTAGCCTGCCTTAATATGTTTCCACATTTCATGAAGATTTATGATCCTTTCTATTTCTTTTTTTGGACACAACTTCCCTTGTGTCCTTCTTTTTGGAAGATGCCTTTTTTAAAGAAAAATTGCCCTACCCCTGTGGTTTAACTGTGTTAGCATCCTTCAGAGATTGGCCCTCAACCACAACCACAGGAGTAAACATTTATTACAAACTGTCCTGCAGCAAATGATATAATGCAAACACTGGATTATGGACTTTCAGTGCACCCTGTAATTTTATTCACAATATACTACTAGTCTCATTGCCAAGATTAAGGTTTTCATACAATAACCACATCCCAAAGCACAGCAAGGGGCACAGAGCAATACAAGTGATCAAAGACTGCTCTCATAGTAGAGGAAAAACACCCTTTACACAATCTTTTGGGAAGTGCCAATTCTTTTCCCTTATTCACTGGTAGTATAACGATTTAAAGCTTTTACATTCACAAACACTACTCGGAATCGTGCCAGTATAACTGATAGGACTAAAATTCTAGGACTCTAAAATAAGTGGGTGCCACATTCAGGCACCAGCCCCCTCTCATATTAAGAGCTGCATAGTGGGAGCTTGACTTAATTTGCATCAAATAAATGCCTAAAGACTGTATCGGATTAATAACAAAGACATACAGAAGAAAGCATTTGCACAAAATGGATTTTTTTTTTGAGGTAACAAATGCACACTCCCAACTGGAATTAAAACAAAATCGCAGAACTCAGAGGGACTATTGTAGAGCATGTGGGTGTTAAATAAAAAGGCTCTGTGAAGAAGTTGCTACAGTACTTAAACATATAGAGTCTAGTAAAATACTGTCATGAAAGTTTGCTACACGCTGTATTACTCTGCTTTAAAGCTGCTTAATTCCCTATTTTTACACAGAATTCTTTGTGCAGTCCAAGAAATAATGTCAATACTAAATCAGGGGAACATTCTCTGCAGTTTAGGCTGCTAAATTTTTCTGCTGAGTCAGGTCATCTGACCAGTCACACAAGAATACATGCCAGCTTGTAGCTTGTCATGGAGTTGATGAGAGAGATTTTTTGAAGGAGCTGAAGCTAATGTGCTTAAGCTTTTGAACAAAAAAATGTCATATATGCTCTTTAATGTGCACTTTGCACTCTATATTAAATCATATGCATCATAGATCTTTAAGGACAAAATTACTCATGCACAGCATATGCACTCCTTTAATCACTGCAGTTTACCCTAACAAAGTATTATCAAGTGTAAGAGTTCTTAAGACTATAGAAAGGAAATTAGCACACTCTATTTTATTCTGCTATTTAGTTGTTATCTCTCAGGTTTTTTTCCCAAAATGACTTAATCTTGTTTAAAATCTTGGGTCCCTATTCTATTGATGGCACCTTCCAGTAATTAGAATAGGTTCCCAAAGTTATTTTTTGACTCTCGTAGGCCCTAAATTTTACATCCAGTAATACCTCACGAAATTAATGACTGTCCCCACTTCCTACATGTCTTTGAGATGCACATTTCTTTGCGTGGCTTGCTCTGTGTTTACAAAACATGTTTCTGCTGGAGACCACTGGGTTTCGGCTCAGGGTAACTGAGGTAACTACAGACCCTAAACTTTCACCACTGCAATTTTTAAACTAATTTTTCAATTAGTTTAGCCTCTTCCTATGTCCTCACTGTAACTCCAGTATGTCCTTCATCTAATTTATTCCCGGTTTAGCACTTTCTACAGCAGCTTGCCCCCCTGAAGGGAAAAAGCCACAACTTCAGTAATGAGGCCACATAAATAACATCGATATTGCAGCAACAAAATAAACAACTATGACACTGTGCTACGCACCCTACAGAGAAATGTTTCCTCGTGCATTCAGGGTAAACAAGTTTTTGTAATCTCGGGGGTTCAGAAATACAAGGCAGAAGTGCTTACTTTCTGGGGAGTTTCAAAGGGAGGACGGGTGGAAGGAGCGGCCACCGCCCCGCCTCACGCC
>NW_010251964.1:43575-59793 GCF_000690775.1 Eurypyga helias | reverse complement strand
CATTGCATACAACACCAAAAAGAATAAAACAAATACATACTGAAATTTTCAGCTGTAAAGCAGTTGAACACCTAGGGTTGAATTGAAATTTGTGGATCAGTTATTAACTTGTATATGATATCATGCAGACTATACACTTTCTTTCATCAGAATTAAATCAAAAGTCAATCTCTTATTACCTCAAGCTACTTTTCATAACTGAATATGTCCAAGATGCTAATGCATTTAATTCTGTATGATAGCTATTTCTTATTTGAGTGCCTCCTTAATATTCTGAATCTTAAAGAAACTGACAGAGAAATGGTTGATTATACTTAAGATTTTGACCTGTAAGTTACTTGGCTCACACAAAGCCCTTTTACAGTGTAAACAATAGTAGTCTTGTAAAAAACTGCAGTACTGAACCTAGACTACAATGAAGTACTCAGTTGAAAAAACTGAGATTCTGGATACTCTGGATATGGGAAACTTCTAATATTAACTAGAAGCTTAACTTCTTGCATTTGGTATTAACTTTCTCAAGTCTTCATTGTTCGAAAGGCTTTTTTTAAAATTTATTTTTTAATTTTATTTCCATATAAATTAAAACTACCAAAGATCTCAAAAACACAGAAAAAACCCAACTCAATTTTCAATCTATAGAGGGAGGATGGGGTGGGTGTGTGAAGCTGATGATGCTCTAGAAACATCATTTTGCATTTCTTTGGGATTATCAGCATTCTGCATTGATGTTTTCATGAACATATCAACACTGGACATCTGAAGGTAAGTTTCAATATATTTAAAGCTCTGTCCTACAGAGTTTTTTTCAAAGCATCATGCTAATGATCCTGGTTTCCACAGCAACCAATAACATTTCCCACCTCCTCCTTTTCTTCTACCCTCTTGCCTGGAAGCACTCACTGTAGAACTAACATCTCCTTGTGTGAAAATAATCGAATATAATTTTGTGTAATAGTGTCCAAATACTAATACTGCAGTATATGGATATAATATGTTACTTAACTGTCAAATGGTGGGCTTAACCATAGCTTTTATGATCCCTGGGGTTTTGTTGGTTTTGACTTTGGGTTTTTTTTACACATCATTTAGGGTAGAGAATGTAAACCAATCAAGAAATCAAGCAAGGCACTGGGAAATGCAATTTCTGCTTGTCACAAATGAGCCTGAAACATCCTAAAACACTAATGGCCAAGCTCTCAAAAAAAGCACAAGATCTTTTATGAATGGTAGATATGTTTAATTCCTGAATCAATCAAAAAAATCATCCAGATTTCTCTGACTATCCTTGTTACAGATTAATATTCCAAAATATCATTAATCAGTTATTTTTAGCCTAAGGATTGTGAGAAAATTTCTTGTTATGACTGTTCCTCATTCCATATTCATTAAGTGTAACTGGTCATAGGAATAACATATCACTGCTGTCAATACTGATGTCTGGAATTTACTCAACAAGACACTAATGAATAAACTCTTTATATAAATATTAACATCCACAACTATTTTTTATAAGATAAATAAAAATCATGAAGTTTCTGAAGAGTTGGTTTAATATACTAGGAGTCATCTCACATATTAAAATTATTTTAATGTGAACAATTGTATGTCGTGGTCAAGATATGTTTAGTAAATTAATATATTAAAATTAATATAAATAAAATAAAGAATTTGAGTCTCTATGAGTAGTTAGTTGCCATTTTCTGTGAAAATAATCTACTAAATTCATCATTGCAACTAAGCCTTAATAAATTTTTTTTCAGTTAAAACCTGAGTGATAATAAAATCAGGCTGATGAGCATTTAAATTCTATCACAAAGAAAACCCATATGTAAATCCAAACTACAACCAGCCTGTACTTGTATTTGACATTGTCCTGACCCAGGTGCAGGACCTTGCACTTGGCCTTGTTGAACTCCATGAGGTTGACACTGGCCCACCTCTCCAGCCTATCAAGGTCCGTCTGCATGACATCTCTTCCCTCCAGCGTGTCGACTGCACCACACAGCTTTGTATCGTTAGCAAGCTCGTTGGGGGTGCACTCAATGCCATCATCCATGTCACTGACAAAGATTTTAAACAGTACAGGTCCTAACACTGACCCCTGAGAAATGCTGCTCATTACCAGTCCACTCAGACATTGAGCCATTGACCACCACTCTCTGAGTGCGGCCATCCAGCCAGTTCTTTATCCATCAAGCGGTCTATCGTCAAATCCATATCTCTCCAGTTTAGAGACAAGAATGTCCTGTGGGACAGTATCGAAGACTTTGCACAAGTCCAGGTAGATGGCATCTGTTGCCCGTCCTCCACCACCAAGGTCGTGATCCCATCGTAGAAGGCCACCATATTCATATTCTGCCTTTGGTGAAGCCATGCTGGCTGTCACCAATCACCTCCTCATTCTCCATGGGCCTTAGCATGATTTCCAGGAAGATCTGCTCCATGATCTTGCCAGGCACAGAGGTGAGACTGACTGGCCTGTAGTTTCCAGGGTTTTCTTTTTTTCCTTTTTTAAAGATGGGGGTTATGTTGCCCCTTTTCCAATCGGTGCGAACTTCACAAGACTGCCACAACTTTTCAAATATGATGGATAGAGGTTTTGCAACTCCATCTGCCTTTTCTTTCAGGACTCATAGATGTATTCCATCAGGGCTCATGGGCTTGTGCACCTTCAGGTTCTTCAGGTGTTCCTGAACCTGACCGTCAGTGACCATGGGTGGCCCTCCATTCTCCCAGTCCCTGTGCTTGCCTTCTGTGACTCAGGGGGTAGTATGGCTTGCACCCTTGACAGTGAATAATGAGGCAAAAAAAGCGTTGAGTACCTTGGCTTTCTCCACATCCTGGGAAACCAACTCTCCCATTGCCTTCTGCAGAGAGCCCACATTTTCCCTGACCTTTCTATCTTCTATGTACCTAAAAAAGCCCTTCTTGTTGGCCATAATATCCCTGGCCAGGTTCAATTCTGTCAGGGCTTTGGTTTTCCTAATCTGATCTCTGACCTCTCAGACAACTTCCCTGTAATACTCCCAGGCTTACTCCCTTGTTTCCACCCACTGTAGGCTTCTGTTTTCTGCTTCCCTTTGTCCAGGAGCTGCTTGTTCATCCACACAGGCCTGCAGTCGCTTTTACCTGACTTCTTCTTCACTGGGACTCATTGTTCCTGAGCTTGGAGGAGAAGGTCCTTGAACACTCAACAGCTTTCTTGGACCCTCTTCCTTCCAGGGCTTCTTCCCAAGGAACCTGCCCAATCAGTTCCCCAAGGAGGCTAAACCCCAACCAACCCAAAAACAACAAAGGAGCAAACAAAACCTGGAACATTTACAGCCATGAATTTTTTTTTTCTTTGTCCAAATTTTTGCATAAATTGTTGTCTCATATTGAGATTTTTCTCTGCAACTATAAACTCAGAAATTTTAGAACTATAGAAGGGAAGGTGTTCTTACACAAAAATATATTCACAGAAACTGAAGATTTAAGAAAAAAGAATAGGTATTATATGACTACTAATTATATGACTTCCAAGAGTTGGCAACCCTGACTAAAAAGCAGAATCTTTCATTACTTTATGTTTTCCTGTTACCTCCCACATCTTCACTAATCCTCTGTTTTGTCATATAAAACCTTCTGGTACTCTATAATCAAGTAGACCTTATATTTGTACACTCTGTTTACATACCAAAAAAAAAAAAAAGATTTTGTCTTTTCTTGTCTATAGGTCTTTCATTAATACACATTTTCATGAAGTTCAGCCTTAACAGATTTTCAGATGTCTGTGGTTTATGTTGTAAAACTAAAAATTCTTTTTATTATGTCCTTTTTTTTATTTGTAACAGTAAACTTCTGACTGGTTCACGTGAAGATATCTTTGTCCAATATAGAGTCATTTGATTAACTGATTTCAAGCTTATCAGAAATGGTGTGTCATGCTCTGTTAAAGATGATGTGGTTTAGTGTTTATAAAAATAATTTGGATTTACTGTCCTGACTGCTCCACATGGTGACTACTGGTGCCCCCTTCATATTCCTCATTCCCTGGAGAAGTAAGAGCATTCAGGTTGGGGAAGGTTCTCAGTGGATGGAGAAGAAAGATGAGAGACACAGCAAGACTGCAAATTTGCAGTATCTTGTGGAAAACAGAGTGCCTGCATGCAGCAGGGAACAAATCTAAACCTAAGCCAAGTACCAGAGACTATGAAAAAAAAGCTTCTTTCTTAGGAACAAAGATGGGAGTATGTGGAGTTTTTCAACCTAGGAAGACATGAAAAACTTCTGGATTCAAGTGCAAAATGAGAGAAGTGGCCCAGATGTGTTGTGTATGACAGATATAATTTAATTTTGATGTCTTGCACAGAAAATCTGAGTTGCTCTCTTTAAAGAATAGCTTTCCCTAGTGTATTATTCTGTGCTCTGAAAACTAGAATGGAAGTTTTTCGGTGTTTTGTGGAGTTCTTGCTTTAAGGAAAAGTCAAAGTTCCACTTTAGTGAATTTTAATTCCATTACAGCATCCCACAGCATGAAAAAGACAGCAACATAGACTGTCAATACTGCCAATTCCTGTGCTGGCCTAGATCCAAGGCTATCTGGACAGGGAACAGGGAACACACTCCTCGTCACTAGATGTAATTGATTATAAGCAGAGGTGCAGGAAACACTGACTGTTTGTAAAAGAGTAATACATATTTCAAGCTCTGGTCCTACAGCTGTGATGTACTAGGGTTTTTCAAATCTTCAAAATTTCTTGTTAAATATTTTAGACTTATTTCAGTTTTACACTTCTTTAAACCATACTACTTTTCAGATCAATCTATGCCTTTAATCCAAGAAAGATCTATTCAGAGGGAAATATTGTGGTAATGTTAACTACTGTCTCTTGCACATGTTTAATATGAGGGTTAGATTTTGGTAACACACAAGGACTATATACAGGCATAGCCATCTCACATTTTTATTTATTACAAAGCTAGAATAACTGTCCACTCTTTCAAAATTAACTGTGCTATAGCTAAGTCATGAATAAGCTTAACTAACTTTAGTTTACTGCTTGAGAATTAGTGAAAAGAGCTAATTTTCATTGCTGTAACAGCACCTTCTGTGAGCCACTTGGCAGCTTGGGCCTAGGTGTGTAACATAAGTAGCTTTATTCAAGCGATTTGTCCAAATGAATTAATACTTACATAGTCACATGTCAATGTATTTGAAAGATCAGAGCCACAGACATCTACACACAAAGCTGTAAATACTGCCTTTTGCTTTAAAACTTTGTCTTGTTGTTTGTATTATGTAATAAGCACATGCATAGAAAATATATGTGCTTGCAAGACATTAATAAGCAAATTAATTATTGTCTTTTCCCAATACAAGTAGGGAGAATTTTATAATACCATATTATATTTTCTTCCCCTAAGATACATATCTGAATGTTTACAGATCTATGTGTTTCCTTGCTTTTTGAACAAACAAGCAAAGTAAAACAGAATAGTAAGAGCTCATGTAAACAGTAAGAGAATACTGGTATGCATGAGGAGAAAAGCTAATGCTAAAATGTTGATAATGATCTTAATACACAGGAATGTAATCTAAGACCTTTCTTTAGATGCCTAAAAATTTTGACAGTAACATCTGACAATATTGCAAAATATATACCTGTGAAGTTCCGTCGGCTGTAAATTATAACATACTGTTTATATTTAGTAGTCTGACTACTCTCTAAGTATTGAAATAATTTTTAGTTGACTTATTAATTTTGAAGACACCTGGTTTTCAAAGTTTTTAACTCAATTTCTGTGCAGCATTCTCTTAGAATCAAAATTTGATTTTTTGTTTCTCATATTAATGGGATTAAACCAACTGGGTTATTTTGTTTCTTTTCCAAATTGATGCTGAATGCTTTCATGTCACTTCACTTATAGCCAAAAAAACAAACAAACAAACAAACAAAAGACAAGTAAATCAACAAGTATTCCACTTGATGGATCAGCCAGCAGGGCTCGCTTTTAAGCAGACAGATGGTATCTTGCCTGTAGAGATAGACTGTTCCACCTGCATAAATAAACCTTCATTAGTCTTGAACCAGACTACGCCCCAGTATACTTGTAGAAGAAATTATTGTATTGACCATCTTACAGGGACTGAATCAAGACTATGATAATTAAAATATTAATAGTAATGTTTGTCTCATTGCATTTAGGGCTTTTTTTTTTTTTTTCTTCAGTCTAATTCTAATCTTGGTGATCACTTCTAGGACCTTATATTTGTAGTTCAAATGCTTCACTGCAGCGGCCCAGAGGGCAGCAAAGTTCTTTTTGAGGAATGAAGCATGTGTAGAAAAAAAACAAGATTCTTTCAAAGTCCACCTTAGAAATGCCTGTATGTTTTATTCCTTCTGTAGAAGAATAAAGTTGATATGCTGTGCCCAGTTTTTGTCCTCTAGATCAAAAGGGACATGTAGAAACTGGACGGGTCACCAGGGAGTATACTAAGATGATCAGATGCCTAGAGAAATATAACCTACAAAAATAGGTTGAGGGACTGAAGCTTGTTCATACTGGTGGAAAAGAAGCTAAGTAGTGGTCTAGCAATGACCTACAGCTAATTGAAAAGCAGTTACCAGAATGACGGAGCCAAAGTCTCATTAGTATAGCTGAAACAACAAGGTGGAACAGACAGAGATTGTCTTTGGAGGTTCACGTTAGATATTGACAAAAGCATTTTTCTTAGGCAGTGCAGCACTGAAACAGGAAGTCCAGGGAGGTTGTGAAATCTTCATTTGTGGAGGTTTTCAGGATTCATCAAGAAAAATTAATAGCTGCCCTGATCTGGTGCTGATTGTAGTCCCACAGCTAATGGCAGATTGCAAAACATGACCTCCAGAGATTCCTTCCAAATAATGTTTCTACGACTGTATAAGATCTACAGTAATAATGGTATTCCCAAAGACAATAATCCTTTTCAGATAAAAAACTTACTTTGTTTTCAAAAATGGCAATATTATTTACTGCCATTGTGCAGGAGGAAACTGGTGAAAGACATAGTCTTTTCTATCAGATGATTCCTGTTTTTTAAATACGGTTTTATTTTAGTCATGTATGCTTCTTTTACCAAGCTCTTTCCATTGTAAGGTCACTACTTGCTATTAAAAACTAAATGTTAATTAGGATCCTAATTTACTTTCGCTATAAAAGCTGGTGTCGTTCCAAGAAAGTATGCAATTCAGTAGAGCTGGGTTTTATTCTACATTAAATGGAAATTAAACATTATTTCTGATATTATTGTTATAATTAACTTCAAATTAGAATGTCAAATCTTAAAAACAAAAGAGTTACAGGCATTCTATACCTTTAGGGATCTGGTCATAAACTGTAATTCTCTGTCTTTGAATAAATTAAATATGAACTCTTTTGGATTAATTGCACATTTTTCCTTTTTACTATAACGTAATAAGAGATATTAACCTAGTGTAATAATAAATATTGCTTGGTCTTGAAAACTTGTAGATAATTTATTTTTATTTAATTTAAAATATTATTATTCATTTGAAAAATGTGGAAATAGCAATTTATTCTAAGATCTACACTGCTTAAGATGAATACTAAAATAAACGTTATAGTATATAAAAAATAGATGCATCTCATGTCCAGGAAAAGAACAACTATCTAAATTAGACAGTCTTTCTAGATAGCCATTAGAATTCATTATCCATGTTAAAAAATAAACCAAGAAGGTTTCACATTGAGACAACAGCCATCTAGGTATGACTATTATGGATGTATCTGATATCGTGCAATTTTTTTTTTCCTTTTCTTGTCTCTTTTATTTGGAAGACTGAAATTAAATGAGACAAATTCTACCTTCTACATGTAAGTCCTTTCTCACAATAACATTTGTTCATATTCACAGATATATTCCCTTTATAAAAGAGAATTACTAGAACTGAGCCCAGGGTAGGCATATATTCACTAATATGCTGTCATTAAAATATGGTTAGTATTGTATTTCTTTTAATCTGTCATTATATTATGCTTGCACCTAGTCTTGTTTATGAAGAAAATCCTGTTCTTATCTGTTAATATCTCTAATTCTCTGTCTTCTTATAAATATGTCCATTTCTTCACTTATAAAGTCTCTTTTCTACAATTTTCACTTGCTGTATTCTTTTTCCAAACCATGCTTTCTTCTAATCAAAATTATTTTTGTTTCTTTTCTTGTTTGTTTAGATTACAAAGAAAAAATCTCATCAGGTTTGAGAACCTATAAGTCAGCAATTAATTAGTGTTATGAGGTGAATGAAGTATCTGAAGGAAACTGAATATTTGACTCTGACCTAGAATGTACAAATAAATAAATAAATAAATAAATGTTAATGAACCTTATAATTAATTTACTTTGAACCTGAGGACCATGACTACAACCCATCTTTAACCACAAAACACTGATTTATTGTAATATTCTGAAACATATTAACTAACTCATCATCTGTATGTTTCTTCTGCCTTTAGATGCAGAGTTTATAAAAAACAAACACAGAAAGTGTTCATATACATGCAGATTGCATATTAGAGGTTGTATATAATCTGTATATATTTGTATTTTATTATATTCCATATTTTTGTTGCATAATATATTACAAATTCTGGTGCATCAGAAATAAAATTGTTCATTAATAAAACAAATATTTTGCATTTCTAGGAAGTTATAATGCACTGTAAATTGCATTGGATACCTGAAGAGTAAAAGAGATTGATGGATGCATTAGAAGCAAATACACCACTGGAATCAAATAAGTGGAAATCTACTGTTTAACCCTCGTCTTTACATCTGTCTCCAAGGTATACATCAGTGTTATTTAAACACATATCATGCCATATCTAGAGAGGAAGAATATATAATGATGCAGAATTGTATATATTGTATCCTTCCCAATGCATAGATGGATATAAGCAGAAAAATAACTTTTACATAAATTTATAATTTAATATTAAACCAAACTTATAAATAAATTTTGTAATAAACTGATAATGATAGAAAAAATGGAGGAAACTGATGATGGAATGAAAAGTCTAGCTTATTCAAAAGATGACAATCTTTTCTAGAAGATATATTACTTTTTTGGAAAAAAGGTAAACAAATATGGCCATGTTAAACACCATCAGTGATCACCCTCTAAAAGGAAATGGAAGCAAAACTTTAAAGGCAAATTGTAAAACCTGATTCACCATTGGTTCAATGTCTGTATATCTGTATTTACTTTGATAAAGCTGGTGGACATCTGAAAAAATGCCTAGCAGGATCATGTTCTTCATATGAACCTGTGTGCTCTCAGAGGTATGAAAGACTTAAAAGAGCTCCATCTATTCAGCTTACTAATAGAAATGTTAGGCAGTCATTTAAGTGAAGGAACAAGTATCTTCAAAGGGAAATTATTTTTGATACTAAAAGGCTTCTTAATCTAGCAGACAAAACTGTAGCTAAATCCAGGGGCTGGAAGTACATTAGAAATAAAATCAAACTGAAACTAAGGTACACGATTTTAAACATTTTGGATGAGTAGCTAGTACAGCAATTTGATGAAAACATGGAAAGTTACCATTTATATTTTAATCCAGATCAGAAATTCTTATCAGAACTACATTCTCAATCAACCAGAGTTTTAAGGACTGATGTAAAAATCAGAAAAATATAATACTGGGAGTAGCAGTTATATACAGATGAGACAAAGAATGGAATATAGTCTTTACCTTTTCTTCAAATTGAACTACAGCACACGTGCTGTTGTATGTTGGATGGATGCTAATGAATCATTTCCAAAATAGTTGCCCTTCAGTTTCTGAGATCAGTTACACCTTATGCAGAAAATTGTGTCTAATAACTCTGGATATCATTTGCATCTTAGCAATTCCTAGGCAGCACTCAGTTCTATCTTTTTTTCTAAGTTGAAATAAAAATCTTACTGCTTTATTAGCCCTGATACCAGTGGAATTTTTTCAAAAGCCACAGTTATTTCAGAACCTGGTTTACCTTTTAAAAAAATGGTCCAGGCATACTTAGATAGTATGCCTATCACTGTTAAAATGTACATAACACCATCACCGTGTTTGGAAAATACTTGCAAATCTAAGAAGTCTGCTTCTTGTTGTGCATCTACCTCTGCCATAATCACCTTGGGTTATTTTTTAAAGTGCTGTTTTTTGATCTGGTTTAAACTCTAAGCATCCTGGTTTGTAAACCAGAGTGCCACTTGGCTACTGGTGATATTGGCAATCTACCTTTTAGCAGCTTCAGAAAAGTAATTCATACCCCAAATTTCACAAACTAAGAGCATATTGAACATCTTCTAACAAAAGTGGTGGTGTAGATAGGTCTACTGACACGCTGCTACTACACACGTGTTCAAAATGAAACACTGGAAAATCAGTTTAACTTTAATACAAGGACAGATTTTTAACAGGGTATCAGGAGAATCTACCAGCCAGCCATCTCCAGGATTCTTCCATTTTTCCCTTGAAAGCTGCTGTCACTTCTATTCTAATTCCCATTTCTTCAGCTACTGTAGGCACAGTCACAGCACATTTCTGACTACTCCCTCCCCAGTAAGTCAGCTGGAGCTTTTCAAAATGTTATGTAAGGTCATTGACCTAAAGATAACACAAATAGCACCAGCATGCATCCCATAATGGCATTGTAATACACCCAAAACCATAGGCAAAGGGAGCTGTCTCACTCAACCCACTCTCTCTGTTTGACACTTTAAAACACAGTTCATGGTTCATGAGGCAATTAGTGGATTGTCATGGTGGTTTTAGTCACTAAAGGTCTTTTTCTTATTGACCCCATGCACATGTCCTTCTGAATGTGCAATTTTGTTCTGCTTTTCCATTTTTGCAAACAGCATTGCTTGTGTCTTGCAGCACTGTGCAAAGCCTAAAGTTTGCCTCAGAAATATTGCACAGCCATCCTTTTGAGCTGGGTCCAGTTGCTGGGGTGTCTCACTCCAGCTCACAGGATCAGTCTCTTCCTTCCAGTTGTTGTGCCAACTTTGTGGGCTTCCTAAAGGTGCCAAAGGAAGGGAGCAGCAGTTGGAGAAAATCCAAGAATACATTAATATAGCAGTGTCAAAAATGGCCAATCACAAAGCAGAATGAAACACTTGAGAAGATACTCTCAGAAGTGGAACCTCCCTGTACATAGTGAGAGGACACTGCCTTTTCTGATGTGCTTCTGGATAGGGTCAGCTCAGCAACAACCAAGCATTACAAAAACACATGAGATATGAAATTGTCAGAAAAGGAATTCCCTGCCATAAAATGGTGGCTGAAATTGACAATCCTTGCATCTGTAGGGGAAGGCACTTCCTTGTCTGCTATACACCTGAGTAAACTGGAAGTGGTAGATGGTCCTGCCAGCCACAACAGACCATATGACCAGAAGAGGGTCATTCCGGGGTGAATGGTATATATGGCTGTCTGCAGGAGTGAGGAAAACTTCTGCTGGGATCTGGGAGTGGGGCACCTCCTCCTTACCTTGATTAAAGTTGTCCCTATCCTATTATCAAGGAGAAGCTCAAGCAGAGTACACTGTGTCTTATTCCATAGTTTGCTATTCCTTGTCATGATGGGGAAGTTCTCATTCCCATTCTCATTCATGTATAGTTGCTGGAGTACAGTGTGATCCATGTTGCAGGGTTTGACTAAAATTGGAGAGGATCAGAATTGATAGAAACATACAGCATATAATAACGGATGATGTTTATGAAAATATGCAATGAGCAACAATTTATTGATGAGGAACATGTGAAACAGAAGAAATCTAAATATTAAGGAACAATTAATACATAATTTTGTATGTTGACAACCACATTGTCTACTATTCTGTTGAAAACTAGCTTAGGGTATTTCATTGAGGTTGTATGTATCTTCTGGGAAGACCTGTATTTGGAGTACTTGATGGTAGATACAAAGACATGAGATCATAGTGAGCTTATTCTACAGGTGTTAAGGAAAACATACGTTCTTTCCCTGACCTTTTCTTTTGAAAACTGGTTAGTGGCTACTTTTTCCTTCTGTTTATAAAGCAGTATTTCATCAATGGAAAGAGTATTTTTATGCTGGGTTGGAAGCTGTTATAAATGCTCTGCTGTCCTTATGACCATCACAACCAGGTAACTGGCAAGATGCTTGTATTTTCGACAAATCTTGCCTGCAAGCAGGGCAGTACACTGCTGGTACGGAACTGTCCAAGTTAATCACTAACCTGACTAGTGTGTCATTCCCGTTAGTCACTGACAACCCTGGTTATTACTGGGGTCTTTTTGGTTGCTATGTATGTGCCTGGGAATGAATGAAGAAAATATATTTGGATACCCAAGACCAAGCAGGAGGGCTTACTCTTTCAAGACTGAGATTTACTAGATACCCTTGTAAGGATCATGTTTACCTTCAGGATCCTGTACAGTGTCTCTAAGAATAAAAGGGAAGAGGCAGCAGAAGGCTGACAATGAGAAGCTCACAGAGCCGTCATCCTTAGTGACAGCTGCTCACTGTAGCTCAATCACTTAGGCAGTACCCAGCAAGTCAGATTTCTGCTGTTTCTAGTTCAAAAAGTGTTAAAATGCAGCAAGGCAGGTCTCTCTCAGGGACAATGGAGTGGGTATTTTCTGTTTGGAGCTGGATAGAGCATGTTGGTACAGGTTAGAGCTGATTACAGTTCATGTGACTTGCTGCCCAGTGATAGCTGCCAATGGGTGCCTGCCAGCTGGGAGCAATGACCTGACAGACCTAGGGTGGAGGGAACAACCACCTTTTATGTTATGGGGTGACACGTGTCACCTCTCCAACAGGGTCCCCAGAAGGAGCCTTAGGGCAGGAGACAAACATATCCACTAAGTCCCAAGAGGGGCCCTGGGTCCAAGGGGGCTGCACTCACTGCTAGGTCTCCTGGCAGGGATTGCAGAGCATCGACCCTCATTGTGGCAGCCACCACCCTGCACTGCACTGAGGGGGACGAGTTCCATCACCTTGGGGACCCAAGGAACTCAGACAGAGACTTGTAACACCAGGTAGGAGGTGTCGGTGTTAGTCAATTTCTTGTGTAACCCTTTCAAGGGTATTATCAATGAGACTTTTCTGTATTATTTTTAAAATGTAATTAGAAAAAAATTAATTTCTGGATCCATAGCTTTGGTTTGTTCCCTTTTGCCCATAATAAGATCTTGACTGTAAAAATCCATGAACTGGGAGAGGTCCAAATTATGAACAATTCAGTGCTAAGCTAATTATACAAAATTCCTGATTACCTCATACTGTTCAAATAGAAAAGAATCTATTTGTTACTTTTGAAACAATATCCCATAAATATATGCCTATCTATGCTGGACTCTGCTCTCTGCTCCACCTCTCCGCATAAGCTTTCAAGACTGGCCTAACCTATTGATAATGGAGACAAAATCTTAACAATAACTGTGAGGAATTTCTCATGATCCTGGATGCCCTTTTTTGCCTTGTTTTAGCCATGATTATATATACCTCATTGAGTTTTGTTTTCCAACACTGTTGCTTGTTTGTTCTGTAATGTCTTTTATGACAAAAACTTCATTTTTGGACATACACACAAAATTAACAGTTCCAAGTTTGCTAGAAGTAAAATGTTACCTTTTTAACTTTTATTCAGATAATGTAATCATTAAATCCTTTTTCGTGGATGAGATTGGTTTTGCTGTTCTTTCTCACCAGCAATCACTGGATTAAGGACTGAGAAAGAAGTCTTGTTGTTGGTAGTGTGAATCATGCTGGTAAACTTCCTGGGATAAACCAGAGCTCTTGCTGGAGTAAGAAGTAGGTTAGTCTCTTACAGAAATTTCTACAGATGGTCCTCAACCGCATGCGGAGGTACTGATCCTTACCAATACAGGTCACTGAAACCACCTTTTCTCTTGACCTCATATCTCTTGAACAGTGCATCCCAAAGCTGTCACTGCACCTTGTGCAGTGAAAACAGTTAATTGCAGGATTGTGTCTTGTAAAGGGTCAGTGAAAAACATTGCTATTGCAGAGAAGTATCTAGAGACAGCTGTTTCACTGTACTGATCAGAAGTTCAATTTTATACACTTTTAGGTGTGAAGGCAACACTGTTTGACATGTGATAAGTCCTCTGTGTGGGAAAAAGTGAAAAAGATGGAGTTTAGAGAGCAGGAAGATAATAGAGACTAAGATGTGTTGAGACAGGTCATAGGGACCAAGCTTTACTTTTGGAGCAGAAATTGAAGAAAAGCTGAGTCAAATCTGATCTGCTTTATGTCAGACTTTGCTTTGTCAACACCATCACCATTTCTCTTGAGTCTGGTAAGTCTGGAAGAATTGCACAGGAGGAAATTTAAGGAGGAAAAAATAAAGGAAACATGCACCAGAACCAGCCAAACCACCAGAACCACCAAATTTCTCAGCTATTGACAACAACACATGCTAAATATATTATTTGGTTTATGTATGATTGAAAAGGAGAAAATGAAAAATAAAACCAGTTAACACTATCTGCCATTTTGTTCTACATCTTGCATTTTCTCTATTAAATGCCTCCATTATTAATATGGAAAAAAGGAAGCTTTTCCTTTTCCCAGTTGGTAAGTGGGAAAATGAAATGAGATCTGTGATCTTATTTAGGCATTTCAGTCAGTTTCTTAAAGATAGGTGAAATTAATTCAATCCTAACCCCAGTTAAGTAAAATTTGTGGAATAGAAACATAAGAAATATGGCATTTGAAAAAATGTTAATTGCAAAGACCAGAAATAGAGATGACTGAGTTCTTACACTATCTGATGTTGGAGGCTGTGCCCAAAAGCCTGTATATAAATCTACATTTAAGTAACCAAATATGCTTTGGCTTTCAGAATGCTGAATCACTCAAGAAAGCTGTTGACATAATTGAAAGCCAGGGAAAATTTCCCTCTCTGAAAATAAAGCCACATTTTCTTATATGCATAATTTGACCACATTTATCTAAGTATTTCAATCAGAAATTATCTAACTCTTCTTTATGAATTTCCTTACCACCGCTTCCTGTTTCTTAATACATCATCATCTTACCTTCCATATACTAGACAACAGTATCACAAGAACCAACTTGAGATGAAAGGGAATCAAAACAAAGATCCAAATCTAGTTATTATTTCCTGAGTGCATAACAAAAACTAGAACAGTTGTTCCTGAAATCTTAAAATTTTAGGGAAGTTGGTCTGCAATTCTAGATGGCTGGCTGAGATCCAGACTCATCCATGTTTTCACAGAATTTTGAGCAGGAATATTTTTGTAAATGTTTAGTGCATTGCCTCTCAGATGGGCAATCTCCATGTTAAGTGAAAGGATTGTACTATATGTTAGCTGAACCCTGAGGCTTCTAGAACTCTGATTTGCCAGTTATAATTAAAAAAAATATTAACCACATTAGCAAGAAGAAAATTGCAACAGCAATGGCTTAATGGACAGAACAGCTGTTTCACTGGTGGTAATTCTCCATTTGTTATTGAGAGAACACCAAATCTAAAAAAAAAAAAAAAACCCCAAAAAACTTTTTTACTATTAAATACTCAGGGTTATAACAAATTATGCTGAAAGATAAAGATTTTTTTTTTAACTAGATATAAGTCCAAACTTACTTTAATTATTGACATGAATCCAATTTTGTCCCCTTGTGGTTTTCTGATCCTAGGTTTTTGAATAATCTTTGTATCCAATTCCAGATATATGCATTACTCCTATGCATTCAGAGTTTAGATTTGCAATGATGATAACCATCCAGTTTCTTCTCTGAGTAGTATCTTTGATACAGTAGGCCACTGTATTTATAGAACCATAGAATCATAAAATGGTTTGCTTTGGAAGGGACCTTAAAGACCACCTAGTTCCAATCCCCCTGATTGCCTTAAAAAGCATCTAGTTCCAACCCCCCTGCCATGGTCAGGGACACCTTCCTCTAGACCAGGTTGCTCAAAGCCTCATCCAGCCTGGCCTTGAACACTTCCAGGGATGGGGCATCCACAGCTTCTCTGGGCAACCTGTTCCATTTGGGTTATATGGCAAGGTTTTGTTAGCAGTGAGGGCTACGGGGGCAGGGGAGGGGCTACTGTGAGAAGATGCTAGAAACTTCCACTGTGTCAAATACAGCCAATGCCAGCCAGCTCCAACACAGACTTGCTGCTGGCCAAAGCTGTGGCAGTCACGGGGT
>NW_010251964.1:41400-43547 GCF_000690775.1 Eurypyga helias | reverse complement strand
AAAAACCGGGCAAACACCAGCCAGTAGACAGAAGTGAGATTATGTGAAAAAAACAACTCTGCAGACCCCCAGGTCAATGAAGAGGGAGGGGGAGGAGGTGCTCCAGGTGCTGAAGCAGAGATTCCCTGGCTGTCCATGGTGCAGCCTGTGGTGAGGCCGGCTGTGCCCCTGCAGCCATGGAGGGTCATGGTGGAGAAGACATACACCTGTAGCCCATGGACGACCCCATGTCAGGGCAGGTAGATGTGCCCGAAGGAGTCTGTGACCTTGTGGAGAGCCTGTGCTGGAGCAGGCTCCTGCCAGAGTCTGTCAATCCATGAGGAGAGGAACCCACACTATAGTAGGTACACTGGCAGGACTTGTGACCCTATGGAAGGGACCCTGCACCCCATGGAAGGGACCCACACTGGAGCAGTTAAAGAATAACTGCAGCCTGTGAGAAAGACACACATTGGAGAAGTTAATAGAGGACTGTCTCACATGTGAGGGACTCCATGGTGGAACAGGGGAGGAGTGTGTAGAGGAAAGAAATAGCAGAGACACAGTGTGGAACTAACCACAACCCTCATTACCCTTTCTCCTGTTCTGGCTGGGGGGAGGAGGTAGAGAAGTAGTATGTCCACGGGCAGGACTTGTTACCCTATGGAAGGGACCCTGCACCCCATGGAAGGGACCCACACTGGAGCAGTTAAAGAATAACTGCAGCCTGTGAGAAAGACCCACATTGGAGAAGTTAATAGAGGACTGTCTCACATGTGAGGGACTCCATGGTGGAACAGGGGAGGAGTGTGTAGAGGAAAGAAATAGCAGAGACACAGTGTGGAACTAACCACAACCCTCATTACCCTTTCTCCTGTTCTGGCTGGGGGGAGGAGGGAGAGAAGTTGGGATTTAAGTTGAGCCCAGGAAGAAGGGAGGTGTGGGGGGGAGGTGTTTTCAAGATTTGGGTTTATTTCTTGTTATCCCAGTCAGATTTTATAAATTAAATTTTCCCCAAGTCAAGTCTGTTTTTCCTGTGATGGTAATTGGTGAGTGACCTCTCCTTGTACTTAACCTACAAGACTTTTGGTATATTTTCTCTGTCCCTGTGCAGTTGAGGAGGCAGAGGGATAAAGGGGCCCGGTTGGCAACTGGTGTTCAGCCAAATTTAACCCACTACAGCCATGCAAACTGTACTCAGTATAAGCAACAGTTACCATTAGTGACACATGACTCAAATGAAGACCCAACAAAAAGTGAAAACAGTAGCTGGTATTGAAGGATTTAATACTTTCTAAATAACGAGGAAGAAGATGAGGAAAGGACTATAACCATTGCAAGGAAAGGAAATGCTGAAGTCAGAGGAGGCACCACTTGCTTCAAAGAAAGAACTGAAAAAAAAAAAAGGATCAGAACAAGGAACTTGTCAACACTTTGAAAAGGAGTTGAATTTCCTTCTGCAGTTGGCTGTGTCCTAGTTCCCTAGTTCCTGATGAAGATTTTGGTGACTTCTTCTTAACAGAGTCTACATATCCAACTTAGTTTTGCATGGCTATATATGTATCCAAAGAAGTTTGTTCATTGAAGTACACAAATGCTCACTGCATGTACTGGAATATTGAGTTATAATATTGAATGACACATTAGACACTCCCACAGTATAACATCATTTATCAGGCATTCAACTCATCATTTTCCTTCTCCTGTTACCCTTTTCCTTCAGTGTCATAAACAAAAACCACAAACTGAATCTCTTGATTCATGGACAAGATATGACTAATGTTGTCTGTTTATAATAACAATTTTTATGATGTCTTTCGATATTTATTTTTCACCAAATGTGGAAGAATACTGTGTCCAGCTGTGGAACCCGCAACATAAGAAGCATACAGACTGGTTGGAATGATGCCAGAGGAGGGCCACAAAGATGATCAGAGGGCTGGAGCACCTCTCCTATGATGAAGTTTGGCTTGTTCAGCCTGGAGAAGAGGAGGCTCCAGGGAAACTTTATTGCAGCCTTCCAGTACCTGAAGGGGCCTACAGGGAAGCTGTGGGGGCACTTTTTACAAGGGCTGTATCGACAGGACAAGGGCTAACGAGTTTAAATTGAAAGTGGGGAGGGTTAGATTAGATATCAGGAAGAAGTTCTTCACGGACAGGGCGGGGAG
>NW_010251964.1:26801-41340 GCF_000690775.1 Eurypyga helias | reverse complement strand
GGTTTTTATCAACCTGTCCCAGTGGAAGGTGTCCCTGCTCATGTCAGAGGGATTGGAACTAGATGATCTTCAATGTCCCTTCCAATCCAAACCATTCTGTGATTCTATGATTCATCTCTAATTTGTTACAATTTTTTTTAAAGGAGAAAAGGTACTTTTACTGTTGGTGGTTTGTTTTGGTCTGATTTTTTTTTTTTCCAAATGTTTCTATTAAAGCAGTTCAGCTGAGCCATTTCTATTTTCCTTTTAAAAAAAAATTATCATTCCTCATGCAATTATCCACTGAGACCATTTAATGCGAATTTTGGATCAAAACAACGTAGTTTCAGTTGTTAAAAGTATTGAATGCTTTCAGCGATTTTAACAGTGAGAACCGTCATTTTTTGGTTTGGATTTGTTGGAAGCTGTAGCTCAAACCTCCATTTTAGTGGGCTGAATTTTTCTGTAAGGACTACATACACATGAGGCAATTGTTTGGCTTACTATATGATGGAAGATATTTTTTTGGTGTGTCAAGGGAAAGGCATTTGGAACCTTGTCCAGGAGGTCTAACCTAAGAGAAGGAGGGGAAACTAAAAATCCCATGATGCAATATAATAACATAAGAAGACATTCTTGATATAAGCTAAATTGATATATGATGGTTCTGAACCCACACTGATGGTTTCAGAAGGAAAAAAGACAACAGAAATGGTTTAGGTAGCCAAAAAGGCATACATAAAAGTTGTTTCATGCTATACACTTATTTAAGGTGTTGACATGATACACTGATGGTCATAAAACCAGATACTGGAAAGAAAGTTAGTATTTTTGATTCACACACTAAAGCAAGTAATTTTGAAAATTCATGGTGGTATATTCTGCTTTTGTTTAATTATTCATTTATATTCTTATGTATTTTTTTCCCTCAGGAATGTGAGTATCTCTATGTAAAACTACTGTATTGAAAATATAAATAAAGAGTTTTTACACACCTAATAGTTCATAAAAGATTTTGCATATTGGTTCTTGATCTACCAATTTTACATTTAGATGCTCCCAAATATTTCTTTAAGTGAACTAAATTATGATCATCTCTTGATCAAAGAAAAAAGACCTTTTTAATCTTGTTTTCTTATTTCCAAAAGATAGGAAATTTTACCTGTATCTGTTTTATTCCATTTTTGATGGTCAAGACAGAAAGTTAATAACTTTGTCTTGCCCATTTGCTCGACAGCTGGTGGTCAATTAGTATTCCCTCATCCCATAATTGGAATCGCTGATTACAAACCACTGTTGCTAAGACTCAAATATTGTGGCTTATTTGCAACTCCACTGCCAGGTGAGATTAAGGGAAATGTCCCCCTGGTTAAGCCACCAGGAGCTGTGCCAAACTATAATCAGTCTTTTGCATACATCAGAGATCTACAAACACAGCAGAATGATTGTATAAGCAGCAGCTGCAAGTTAAATCTGCATCAAATTCTTCAAAAATACACACTTTGCCAGATATCCAACCACTCTTGCAAATGCCAGTACCTCATTACTTGGCAAGTTTTCTAAGACATACAGCTAACACAAAGTAGAGGAATATGAAATTTTCCACATAATATATAAAAGTGGTGTTTTTTGGTTTTGTTTGGTTGGTTGGTTGGGTTTTTTGGTTTGTTTGGTTTTGTTGTTTGTGGGGTTTTGGGGTTTTTTAACCACATGCAGATAAGAATTCTGATTCTGCTATTGATGAGATTATAACTGTGTTCCCTATGCATTCAGGCTTCAGAATACCTAATACTGAATCCTGGGAAACACTGAATTTGTAGCAAATTCAGTTTCTGAAGTAGCTTTTCCATGAAGAAGTACTTAACATAATGTGATCATATTACCTTTTTACCAAAACAGGTCTGGCTCATACTGAACATTGTCTGTGAAGTAAAGGTCACTGGGGCAAGGGAAAAATTTGGTGTAGGGACTTTATTCAAAAATTCCATGAGTAGTGAATTCTAAGGTGAGGAGTATGATCACTTGGCAGATGATTAATATTTTAAACAATACGTCTTTTTTTTTTTCCTCTCAATATATCTCCATTTTTAATTTCTCACTCCTGTCCAAGGAGCCCTGTTTGACAATCAGTATTTCCAAATACTGCCTTTTCTAAATTTTTGGTGTGATTATTTCAGCTAGAAATATTACTGTATTCTAGGAATTAACCTGGGAATCAGAAGACTGTGGTTCTGTGGATCCCAAATATAAGCTCCTGCTATGATTATTATTCCTTTTCTCTAAATTTTTTTCTCTTTGTCTGTTTAAATTGTCACTCTGTTTAAATTACAACCTCTTTAGGACTGAGATTTTCTCATTATGTTTTTGCTACCATGTCTCAGCACTTTGAAGACCAGTGAATGGGAACTACCATCTATTAACACAGTTCAGACAATAATTGGAAGCTATAGTTTCAGCAATCAGCTCATTCATTCAGAGAACAGTACCTAGAAATCTGCTGAAATGTTTTTAGGCTTTCAATGTTTTCTTCAATTTCCAGAAGAGCTTGTTGAAAGCCTGACCTTTATTAGCTGTTACTCTGAAGTGAGCCTACTGATTGAAAGCAATCAATGTGTTTAATGTTCTGCTAGGTGCCATAGAAATAAGATTACTGTTCCCTTCAGAGTGGTCCTTGCTTCATTCTGAAATGTGCCAATAACAGCCCAAAAGTATTCTTAACAGACTGTGTTGCAATATATACTTTTGTCTTCATGCCTGAAATCATTGCCAATCTCTTGTCCTCTTACATTTACATGTAGGGATGACGTTGAATTGAGCATTTCTTAAGTTTCAGTGTGTCTGTGACTTCAAGTGACACAAATTGGCTTTAACTGAATGATGTTTTCCAGTGATCTCTCATGGACTCTGGCTGCTTATACATCAAATGTTGCAGCTTGCCTGACCAAACTGTAAAGGCATCTGTGGAGCAATTGAGTGTCAGAGTTGCTTACTTCTCTTCCCCTGCTTGGCTTCAAAATTTTGAATTAAGAGAGTAACATTACACCTACGGAGGAGATTAGCTTGCTGCATAAGCAAGAAGGATGTGAATAGTCATGGACTGGACTGTGATGAGAAGATTAAACACTCAACTATCCCAGAGAGTATATAAAGAGGTACTTGAATTCAGTATCTGGAACAGTGTGTGGAGAAATAAAATGCAATATGCGTAAAGTTTTGAGTGTTGACAGCAGTGATGGGAAGAACAGATATAAAATCAGAATGCCGGAGATAGATAAAACATTATAGGTGAGATAAGCCCATTGCCTGCTTACAAAAATCTTGGGTAAAATGACTGAGCAGCCCCATACTGTTTCTCAGCAACAGAGATGGGTCTTGTCTGTACTGAAAACATCTACTAGATATGTAAATTAGCAAGAATGCCTACAGCTAAAGATAATCGCTATTTCCATTACTTGTTCAAAAACAAGGGACATATAAGAAGTATATACTAAATAAAAACTTCTGATACTGTTCTTACAATTATAGTTTCACTGTGATTGCATCAAATGTATTGCTTTCTCACAGAAGCATAAAATAATGATTAAAAAGTAGTATTTCCCTAGGCAGAACATAATTAGAAGATTGGCTTTTTGGATAGATTTAGAGACTTCCTTTTCAAACAAGGCAAATCAATCATCTAAAGCATTGAATGCTGAAATCTTGTCTGCATGTTTTGTAAACTTAAGTCCAGATATTTTTACTACTTTTAATATATTAATTTGTGATTTATATATATATACATTGTTTAAAAGCAACAATAAAAGGACAAAAGGAGATTACTGTGTCTTAGTTCCTGAAGTATATCCTTGAAGACAAAGGGAAAAAGGAGGCCCTTCTGCAGAAAAAACATGTCGTAATGCAGAAATCCAAAACAGTATACAAATCACATCCCAGGAGACTTTGTTTGCATGCACTGACTATCAAAATAACCTTGTGAAGTAACTTAGATATAGATACATACACTGTATATGTCTGACATTAGTCTAAATGAATTGTCACAAACTGCTTTAGCTTTCACTTTTTCTTTGACACTAGTGTGGTATGCTCTAAGACTATTAGTGGCTGGAAAACTGTTTACAGTTCTACTTTTTTTTTTTCTCCGTGGCTATCATTTTTTTATGAAAATCATACAGACCTAATAGGACTTGTATTTTTATTCCACTGTAAGTAATACATAATGAGCTTTTTTCTCTTTTTCTTTGCAAAATTGTATTTCAATTGCATGATATTCCTTTTTAAATTAAAAAGTGTTTTAAGCAGTTCCAAGTTTTGATACATTCAGAAAACACAATTCAGAGATAAAAATGTAACAACAGTTTAAGACATTAGTGCCTGTTTAGCCACATGGTAATTCATGTTTATTGTGCCAATGGTTTTATCCTTGACCTGGAAGGACCACACACTCTAGGGATTAGTAGTAATTACGTGTCAGTCTAAGATGATCTCCATAGAGCAACAACTGTCAATTGAATCATATTGTGCTGAACTGCATAAAAATTATGCCAAATTATGTGTCCACACTGTAAAAGCACATTGCTCATCGAAAAGTTGAGTAGCAGAATAAATTATACTGCAAAATGCAGTTAGTGACAAGAAAGATAAATTATTTTCCTGGGTTATATTTTTGTTTACTGATCTTAATGAAACTTACAGAAAAAATTACTTCTTCAAGATAAATATTCAATATATAGGAAAAAACAAGAAAAAGTTCCATGAAGTTTATTTAATGAGACTTTGTAAGCATGTTCTTAATATTGGCTTAAAATTATACTTAACTACTAGTTAAGTATTGCAAACTGTTTCTTAAGTTTCTAGATATTAATTTAGAAAAAGAAAGCACCCTTTTCTCATCTTGGCTTTGGTAGGTACTTCTGTTGTTACCCTCTTCAAACTTGCAAACTCCATCACTTAATTGAAGCAATTCCCCTGAGGTGACTTGAGACTACCTTGAGTCTCCCTTGAGACTTTAATGTCTGAAGATTAGTAAAGTAAGTTATTATAATTTTTTGTTGTTTGGCTAGTGGAGCTGGAGTTCCCTAGAGTTTAGTCTGAATGTCACGGCCATTCTTATTGAATGCTAATGACCTGTTAATTTTCTGAAAAGGTCAGAGACATCTATGTGCCCAGAAGACATTAGGTGTCATGAAACAAGCAATCTATTTTTTGATCTCTAATCTCAGAAAAGTGAAACATGCATTATTTTAATTCATTGAATGCTACATAGTCTTTCTCTTAACTCAATTTTGACAATCAATAATTTAAATTGATTCTTTGATCTGCAGGACAATAACAGCAGAGCTAAAACTTCTTGCAGACTATCTCTTTCCAAAACTTGTAGCCATTAAAACCTAATGCGGATAGCTACAAGTGTCAGAGTTTATATAAACTGATTGTGAATAAAATTCATATTCAGTGCCTAGAAAAATATTTAAAAAATCACATTTCCCTGTTTCAGAAGTGAATACTCTGAATTTAAATATATTCCTTTTCTGAATGGTTATCCATCTATGTGTTTATGAAGCAATGTCTTTTTTTTAATGTTCCCTTGTCCTGAGAGCATCCTCCGGAGACCTCAGCTTCCATTAGGCTATAGATGATATTGCCCATGAAAGGGCTGATAAATGTTCTAGCTTAAAAAAAAAAAAAAAATCTATAGAAAGTACAGGTCTGAAGCAGAATGCACTTTTCTAGCCACAACATGATGGATGAGGGTTACTGTGTTTTCAGGTAGACATATTCTTAAGAAGTGCCCTAGATGTGTTTTGAGGAAAGCCTGTGGATCACATTCTTCTTGAGTTTCAAGAAGATATAGTCTAAGAATTAGAAGTCTGCTTAACACTAAAGTAAGTGTTGAGATTTTGATCCTTATAAAAGCATGGATGTAGGCAATGATGGAAAGATACTTTAAACATATAGAGAATGCAGTGGCAAAGTACTAGATATAAAAGGAGTTGGTAAGGAATTTTTAGAATCACACTGTGGATTATCCTAAATTAATTACCAAAATTATCTTTCAGTCCTAATCTAGAAAACTAAGTCTTCATGAGGATTTAGATACAGATCTCTCTAATCAGACAGCTGAAGAGCATGGTGAAGAATGCAATAAAAGACTGAAAAATAAAGAGATGCTTCATTTAGTACAACATTTTATATTAGGAAAGCAAATTTGAAAAACGTCTAAGGAGGAAGCCAGGGGAATGTAGCAAAACAAAAAGAGGAAGAAAGTCTTCAGAAAAGTAAAGGTAATATTTTTAGGGCAGAGGGGTGGGGCAGGGAGTGGGGTTTGGTTGGTATTGTTTAGGGTTGGGGGTTTTTTTGGTGTTGTTTTTGTTGGAGTGGTTTTGTTTGGTTTGGGATTTTTGATTGTTTGGTTTGTTTGTTGGGTTTTTTGTTTGTTTATGGGTTTTTTGGAGGGTTTTTTTGACTTTGTTTTTTTTTAATTTCAGCATGTGTTCAATGTGCAAATGAGTTTTTTAGAAAATGAGAAAATAAGTTATCTATTTCATTTTCTTCCAGATTAAGAAATACACCATCTTACATTTTCCCTCAGATTTCTCTCCCTTAGTCAGGAGTCACTTGGGAGAAGTGAGTATGGTACTCCAAAGTTCAGTAGTAACCTGCTGAGCACAGCAACTCTGGTATTCACAGTTTGGGGTTTTTTATCCCTCATATTCAAACACTTCCATCAGTCTCTGATGTTACCATGTATTTTGTCTCTGAAATATTCATTGTCCAGACCAGAATGGTTAGATTGGTCTGACTACTTATACAGTCCCTTCAGCCTGTTGTGCTCCTTTTTTCTTTTTTTCTACTTTTCTACTGGAAAGACAATTGCAAGTGTTTGAGGACAGTAACTGTTCAATGTGAGAGTACTAGCTTTACTTCATTGTTGTGCAACCATACATTTTAGATGTAAAAGTAATTCCAGATGTTCACCTTTTTTTATGTAGGTCTGACAGGGAAAAGATGAGAAAGATACATCTGTCGATGCTCAGTCATTCTGCCAACCTACCTAATTTTTAGTTTTTTATTGTTACCAAGCAGGGCATGGGAGAGGTTGCAGAGGTAGCTTACTTCCTGCTATATAGCACAGTGCTAATTTCAAAAATTGCTCTTGATAACATCTTTTGAATGGGGAATTATAGAACAGAACTTTATACATAGCAAAATATTCCATTCCCTATCTGAGTATTTCAGAATGTATAACCTTAAATACACTGAATGTATTATAAAAGAAAGGGGTGTACATTCATCTGTTCCCCCAAAGAAACAAACAAAGCAGTAATATTCAAAACATTTTTTTTAATGAAAGCAGCTCTTTTCTGTAACTTTAGTGTGAATTTCAAAGGTCATTACTATTATGATTCATTTTTTGCTATGTTTACAACTGAAAGGTGTAATATATTTCAGACTTGATAATCCTTAGGCAATGTGCAGAACAGCTCATCTAACCTTGTTCTCCTTATGGTGTCCTTAGCAGTTCATATTACATAGTCTTCTGTCAGTAAGCTCTGCTGAGATCTCCTTTATTTTCTTGGGAGCACTGCTCTGTATCTATGTTTTTTTGTTCAAATATGCCAAATAGAAATAACAGGCCTGGTCTGTGGTCTGCTGGCCCTTTTTTTCTGGGCTGGAGTGCATGGAGATTGTAATATTGCAAAGGGTGTGCCTGAAATACCACATCTGGTGGAGTCCCACCAGAAGGGACTCTTAGCACTGAGGTTCAGGAGCACCCTTCTTTCATGTCACCCCGTAAGTCTGTGAGCACACCACACACAGGGGCCAACAAGACCTGCAGCATCTCTTAGTTTTTAGGAAGCTGGTGAGATGTGAGAGAGAGATAAGGAAAACCAGAGTCAACAAAGGAGCCACACTTTCATTCATATAGAGTCTGGTCAGGAGGAAGACCTCTGGTGTGAAATAACATATAGCTAGGTTAGGAAACACTCTGCAACTTTCAGAGCAAACTAGTAGATAGTACTTTTTTGAGAGAGTTTTTCTATTTTTCTTGATCTGAAAAGATCTGCAGTTCTCTATTCAACTGAATGGAGAGCTTATAAATAAACATGAAAAAAATATTTTCTTTAAACAAAAAACTGGGTTTTGATTTTAAATTTTATTGCCAATTGATAAAGTGTCTGGGAAATCTAGTAATAATATAGAGGCAGATCCTGATTTCGCTTCACTCTTAGGAGTTATTCAGCTATTCATATGGTGACATTCTGAAGTAGATACAGTCAGATGAAATTTCAATATTCAGAAAGAAAATATTGTGTTGTTGCCAACAAAACTCCAAGTTGTCGATTGTCTCCTTCTTTGTTATTTCCATTCCTGATATTAAGCTGTAAGGCAAGTACCAACAACATAAAAACTGCTTTCCAATGATTTGGTAAATATACTGTCCAAGGAGCTATCAACAACTTCAAAGATTAATTGCTAGGGAAATTGAAATTTGCCTTTTTCAAGATAAGATGGAAATGCTGAAGGAATTGAATTATTACATTACATGGGATGGTACTTAGGTGTTGATGTCTAAAAAAAAAATCATGGGAGATATAAGAAAATAAAAAAAGAAATGGTATATATACTTGTCTTCATTTAATTGTGCCTATTTACAGATATATAGCATGTATAACATACATCATACTTATCTGCTCTGATTTTATTAAGTTCAAAAATAGTGTGAGGAAAAAAGTCTTTTGTTTCTTCCTTCTTCTCCTGCTCACTTGTTTTATATTGATACTATGGTTTGACTTTTACATTAAAAAATTCCCTGAGCTGGGATTATCACCTCCTGTATATTTTCAGAATACTTTGCACAAAGATGTCAGCCTGGTTGAGGCTTGCTATGTTGTGAATAAAGACACATAGCTAGTCTCACTGGGATGTTTCAGCTGTGTTAAACCACTTTGATGGCACAAAGCAAATGCAAATACAGTAGTGGTAGCTAGTTAAATCAAATTTATGTAAATTTTCAGCACTACAGAAGCAAAAAGTGAATAAAGCATGCAGCAAACTACCAAAATTCATAATGCTAGACAGTTAACTGTGCAAAAAGATGGGAAAATGTATAAATTGGAGAGAGGAGGGTGAATATAGGTTAAAAATTAATCCAGTAACATTTAAAAAAACCCCAAACTTATGTACATAATATTTCATTTGATCCAATCATAGTTTGATATTCAAAGTGTTAATATTGCTTTACATGGTAAACACAGATGACTTTTAGAATATATTTTCGTCATATTTTTATACATTTTCTCAGTACTTCCTCTTTGAATGTTACACAGTGAAATTGATTGATCTAATAGCTAACTGAAGAGTAAACCTAAATCACAGAAATTCTACCCATTTACTTTTTATCTTACTGTAAGATGATACATCAAAGACTTGTTGGAAATTCTTAATTCAAAAGTATCATGGTAGATGGAAACTGAGGGAACAATAATGCCTGTTTGCCAGAAATGCACAAAACAAGTGACATCACAGCTCACTGAATATGAACATTATTTTCAATTTGGTGTATGTGTATTAAAAACCCTCTCTGTTCCGTTTTAAATTTTTATATCACTACTATCAACATAGTTATTATATTAAGAAACTGTTCTATAAGGTTTCAGTATGGACATTTCTTATAATACATAGGAACTCAAACAGTTTTTAATATTGTCCTACTTGCTCTCATTTTCACTTCAAAAGACTTTTTTGCCTTAAAATAGTATTGACCTTATTTTTTCTTAATTTTATCCCCTGATACGTGGTTTGCACTTGAGTGAATTTCCTTTGCTATGTATGCTTCCTATTTTTCTTCATTTTTTTTTCTTATGGGTAGTAATCAAAAATTTCCAGCCTGCATCTGTCCTTAGCCAATTAGAATATTCATTTACATATTATATTTCCAAAGAATGCATGGCAGTATAGACGCAATGGTTTTCAGGCTTAAGCCTGGGATAGCCACAAGGAAATAAGCAATTAGTGAATTTTGCCTATCATTCTAAATTAGTGCTACAAAAATTTTATGTCATTTAAAAATTATTTTTAAGAAAAGCTTCAAAAATATGTTTGTTACATTGTAGAAACAAAATAATAGACATTCCCCTAGTGTTATAGAAAACAATATGATAAGGGAATAAAAAATACTCAAAAAAACCCCCACCACAAACAACAACAACAACAACACCAAACAAAACAGAAAATTCCATAGATCATGTTTTGAGGAACTTGTAAATATATTTAATAATTATGGTTAGCATGATACTGCTCTCTTATCTTTTGAGCTTGCTCTGTTATTTTCTGAGCTAGCATAGCATATTTTTTGTTTGTTTGGTTGGTTTTTAAAGTTCCTGTTTCTTGTCCTGCTGAGATGGTGTATATCAGACCTCGTCAGGCTAGTACGAATCAAAAATGCCATGTAGCATTTTTAGTGGGGGGGAAAAAAAAAAAGTCTTCATGGATTTAATAGTCTAAATAATAATTTTTTTAAGCTTGGGAAAAAAATCATACTTGGCATACCAAACTCCATAGCCATTGTTATTCTCATTCTTCCTCCCCTCTTTGACTTAAACATTTATTAATCACATCTTTTGTCTAATTCCCTCCTAAAAATTTTGGGGACTGAACTATGGCCTACTATCCAAAGGAAATCAGTGATAAGATTATAATGCAAGTCATGCTGTCCTGGACAGACCAGACTAGGTCAAATATGTTCCCAGCAGAGGTGGTAAGAGACATATTTAGGGATAATACACTAGCCTGGTCCCTTTCTGTGATCCACTCCCAATCTTTCTCTGAGTCTATGATTATTGTATTAGGGATTATAAAGTGTGTCTGCCCATTCCTTTCAGTATCCATTTATTCTTTATTTATTCATTCACCCATCATTTTGATCCTGCTGACACTGTCCACCTATATTTCCTATGACAGCATGTGGCAGAAGGTCACTACTTGCTGTGAAAAGAGATATTTTCTTTTACATGGCTTAAACCAGTTTCATTGATGTTATTCTAGTTTTAATATGGTATTTGGTAAATAACAACTCTTGTTCACTTCACCTACCACCCCAACGTTTTTAGACATCAATTATCATCCCTATCAACTGTTCCCTCTTAAAATCAGAGCCCCAGTTCTAACCTCAGGACAATCAAAATGATCGAATTATGAAAATGATGTGTTAGGAGGAACATTATATCACTATCTCATGTCATTGTTCTCTGATTCTCTGATATGCCTTTTCAGACAGTTGGGAATCACAGCATGGCTGAAGTTGGAAGGGACCACTGGACATCATCTGGTCCACCCCTCCTGTTCTGGTTCTGAATTATGAGAAAGAACACCTCATCCATCCCAAACAAATTGCAACATGGAGGTGATACATAGTCTCTCAGCCCATGTAGGCTGGTAATATATGCCATTAGGCGTACACAGTGCAACACTTGAGATGCCAAAACAAGCTTTCTTGGACAACAGCAAGGCAACAACACTGACTTTTTGTACAGGTTTGCCTAGGATCTCCATTCCATTTACTTAGGCACCAGTCCTTTTTTCCATTTGCCATTAAGTCATCTTTGAAAAGCTTGACTGTAGCTTCTGCACACTGCCATGGCTTATTTTGCATATACAGGTAAACAGTGTGGTCACCTATGTATGTAGTGAATATATATATATATTTATACACGCAGAAAACATGATGTGTGTTTGAGAAGGCATGTATGCGCTTGTAACTAAGTACCCATCTCACATAATTCTTTCTTTCTGTTTCAGAGTCAGAGCATCAACTCTGATTTGTCCAATGGCCCTTTGCCTCAACCAAGACTCTGTAGCAATCACATTATTTTCCTTGAGAGATGACAGAAGACTATGATGGTATAACAGTACAGAAGAAATGCCTATAACGCACGAAATGCAGTTGATAGTTGCAGGACCATCCAAAATATTTACTATGACTCCACTGCTAGTCAATTTATAACTCTGAATTTCAGAAGAAAACTTCTAGTTAAAAACAGAAAAGGCTTAAATGCTTTTTCCACAGCAAGTCTGGCACCTGACAGCTGAGGTCACAGACATGCCATATCACATGTATCTTTTACAGTGGATATCACTCTTGGAATTTGTAGCTTGTCTTAGGACTGTGCAACATCGTACAATAGCACATCATTGGCACAATGACCTCAGAGGTAGATAACTAAGATGTACACAAGTGGAACGAGATCCAGCAACAGTTCAAAGATCTTGACCTGCAGACAAGAAAAGGGCTCACTCTAGTGGTACAAACCAGCAAAACAACAAAAATATTCTAACTGGATGTCAACATCTCTCAGCCTTGAGGCTGAGCAGAAAGGGACAGATGAGGCCAAAGAAAAGTAGGGTGAAAAAATTGAAAAATACATAAAATATGCAAATTGGATGATTGGTACTGCTTCAGAGTACCTTTTAGACAGCTCTGCACTTGATCACCAGATCCTAAACCAGGAAAGCCAGTTGTTCCAAATGTACCATACAAACATGGCCTCTTTTGGCAGTCAGGAGGAACAGCAGTGAGGTAGTGCTTGGTCCCCGCTCTGGCCAACAGGAGAACACCTGGATGGACAACCCAAACATCCTAGTATCACCATGTCAGTGCCTGTTTCAGGTCTCAGAGCAACAGCATTTTCCCAACCACAGCTTATACACAAACATATTCCCCATCCACATTATTGTAGTGCAATATGTGACTCCATTGCTTGGAAGATAGTCCAGCAGCTGAACTGGATACTCCATTACTTGGTATCACAGCACAGCTTCTCCTAGCAGTATTTTGGTCTCTATTTTATTTTTATTGCTTCCTCATTACCACTGGTACAGTGACATTCATTACTATTTAAAATAATTTGCATTTATTAAAACATTTTCAAAATACCTGTAAGTTGCGTTTTTTTTTTCCAGATAAAAGGGTTGATTTTGTCACACTGGTTTAACTGACACCTTCAAAATTAACAAACAAAATTTAAAAACCTCAGGGGTTCTCACAACTCAAAATAACTGCAGTTGGCTTTCATAGTCCCACAAAATTAACTGTCACCATATTAAAGAAACTTCCCTTCCTTCCTTCCTTCCTTCTGAAATTTTCAAAGAAACAACAGCATAGTACTACTAGATTTTACCATGTAGCCATAAAAGACTCTGGAATTGATACATATGAAATGATGCCTCAGTTGTGACAGACAAATGAAATCCCAGTTCCACTATAATGAATAACAAAATGGCTATTAAATTCAGTGCAACAAAGATTATATTCACTGCATTACAAGCAAGCTTCCTCAAAACCACCAAACATTCATTATTTCGTATAGTTGTCATTATCAAAAATGCCTCATTTGGGTTTCCTTTTATTTTTGAATATGATGTTTTCAGAAGTGTTTACTATGGCCATGGAAACCAATTGTGGCACAGTTTGGTCAAAGGTGAGCACTTCTGAATATTGCATACAGATGATACAGTAAATCTAGGGTGGTTTTGGGTTTGGGGTTTTTTTCGGGTTTTGTTTGGGTTTTTTTTTTTTTTTTTTACTTCTCTCATCTCTGTGCAGCTATCAGAATCTTTCTATAGTTGAGCCAGACATTATAGTGGTGCATTAGAAATCCCAAAACAAGCCCCGGTTGAGTTGAAACGTCTATGCTGTGCTGCACAGAAAAACTAGTTCAGATTCTCAATGCAGTCTAGTCCCTTCAGCACACTGCAAAATAGATCAGCCGCAGTTCACTTCAGCAGAGTTGAGAGCTTACTGTTTCAGAAAGAGTTTTCCTGAGACTCTCTGCTCTCTATTTTTCTACAGGGTAACATGATACCCAGAGTGTATTAATAGAAATTTCATATCTTAGTGTCACTCTGAAAGCTAACTGAAGCTCAGGTAATTTAATAAGCATAGTTTTGCAGTTAATTGGATCATTTAACTCCTATTCAAAAACTGAAAAAAATTAATAGCAATAACAGAAATCATGGAATCATATAATGGTTTGTGTTGGAAGAGACCTAGTTCCAACACCCCCTGCCACAGGCAGGGACACCTTCCACTAGACCAGGTTACTCAAAGCCTCATCTACCCTGGCCTTGAAGACAGGGATCCATAACTTCTGGGCAACCTGTTCCAGTGCTTCACCACCTTCTCTGTGAAGAATTTCTTCATGATATCCGATCTAAATCTTCCCACTTTCAATTTAAACCCATTACCCCTTGTTCTGTCACTACAGACCCTTGTAAAAAGTCCCCCCCTGCCCAGCTTCCTTGTCGGCCCCTTCAGGTACCAGAAGGCTGCAATAAGACCGGAGTCTCCTCTTCTCCAGGCTGAACAAGTCAAATTCTCTCAGCCTGTCCCCATAGGAGAGGTGCTCCAACCCTCTGATCATCTTGGTGCCCTCCTCTGGACTCATTCCACTGGCCTATATTCTTCTCATGTTGAGGGATCCATAGTTGGATGCAGTACTCCAGGTGGGGGCTCATGGGATCTGAGTACAGGGGGCGAATCACCTCCCTCGACCTGCTGGCC
>NW_010251964.1:17545-26631 GCF_000690775.1 Eurypyga helias | reverse complement strand
CTTGGCCTTGTTGAACTTCATGAGGTTGGCAGTGGCCCACCTCTCCAGCCTGTGAAGGTCTCTCTGAATGGCACCCCTTCCCTCCAGCGTGTCAACCGCGCCACACAGCTTGGTGTCGTTGGCAAACTTGCTGAGGGTGCACTCAATTCCAGTGTTCATGTCACTGACAAAGATGTTGCACAGTTCCAGTCCCAGCACTGACCCCTGAGGAATGCCTCATCATCCAATGTTCCTTCAGTGATAAGTGCAGATAACCAATAGAAAATAATAATACTAGTAATTTCTGAAAGTGTTAATTAACTATTCAATAAATAAATATTTTAGTACTGAAATCTGCTGTTTGACTGTTACAGATGCTATACTGAAAAAAAAAAATATGTGATTTTTAGGAAATACCTGATTGGGTTGAGCAAATAGAGGGCCAGACTCTTTTCTGTTGCACCCAGTGCCAAGACAGCGACAATGAGCAGAACAAGAAAAATAGTAAATTTCAATTAAATATAAAATTATTTTATTTAGTATTATTTTATGTGTGGTCAAACAGTTGAAAAGGTTGTCCATATTAGTGTGTCCATGCCTGGAGATACATAACACTTGACTGGACATGGCCCTGAACAGCCAGATGACTGTTCTTTGAGCAGTGGATTACATGAGATGATCTAAAGATCCTTCCTAAGCTCAGGCCTTCTGTGATTCTGTTGTTTTAAACTGAAAGCTATATAAATTAGCATGGCTATATTAAAAATACCTCAAATATGCATGTGTGGCATAAGTATGTCTCTGTCATTAAGGTTTGCTTTGACAGAAGAACTTCACATTAGTGTTCAGCATCTGCAGAGAAGATGGCACTATTAGACTGGTTTTGCATATATAATTCTAGATACAGAAAAACACTAAAACTGTTTGTCGCAGTTGCAAAATTTGCAGAGGAAGAAAGAGCGAAAACAGGAAAAAAACATAATGAAGGTAAATACCTGCAAAAATACTAACTTGTAAGTATCTGATACTTGAATGTTCATGTGAAGTCTCTTCTGATTATATGTCCTGAGGTGGACTAAAGTTGGAAAAATAGAGTATGTACTTCCAAGATAAAAAAATCATAAACCTTTGCATTCGTGGGAAAGAGATGTTTATAGTCTCTTGATTTTATAACGGAGAAAGGTAGTGAAAGAAAACTTGATCAGAGAACATTCGAAATGCTAGACCTTCCAAAATGGTCCAGAATTAAAGAGTGGAATAGATGAAACATCCACTTTATCTCTCTCTCTCCCTGTCTCTCTCTCTCTCTCTCTCTCTCTCACTAAATATTCAAGCACATTGGAAACTGCAGGACTGAGTTAAAAAAAAGGTAAGTAAAGAAACATTCATGATACAATTGGAATGGGGGGAGGGGAAGTGTCAATAACAACTACCCCACCACAGCAACAGAGGTTCATACTGACTATTCAGCAAAAGTATCAGTTAGATTATTTTTAGTCTTCCTAAATGAATAAATAAATCAGAAATAAATAAATCAGAAATAAATAAATCAGAAATAAATAAAAGAAACATTACTGAAAAAATATTTGCGTTGTTTGGGGTTGGTGTTGGTTTCTATCTTATAATCTTCAGGTTCTACTTAGGGAAAAGAATTTAACAGTTTAAAACAGATGATTAGTTGGGAGCTTGTTTTTTCTTCAAATACCCAGTAGTTTCATAGTTCATGTCTTTTCTTCAACATTGTGTAGAAAATAGGAAAGAGGTTTGGCTGAAATATTACCAAAGATCAAAGTCTGCCTTACAACATGAGCTTTTGAGGTGTCAGTTACCTTATTAATGTGTTCAAGTGCCTGATGTTAAAAGTTCAAAGACACTGTTGCCCTCACCAATTAAAGTTTAGCATGCTGGAAAGAGGTGCAGTGGTGGTTAATCTCTGCCACTGGGAGATGACATCTATTTAATTCATATTTTATTCATATTAATACCTCTTTTGCCACAGTATTAGAAGATTTTACTTTGTATAACACTTACTCATTTACTGTTTTATATGCTGAATTTTCCGATTATAATTTGGAAAATATTCATTTTTCTCTTGCTTCTCATCATATGCAAGACCATGATGTATACTAAAATATGAATTCATAGAAAATAATTGATTCTGCTGTAAATGTCTAAATAACTAGACTTCCCTATAGTACAACAGACAGGGTTTTTTTTGTTTTTAGTTCTAAATATATTTTTAATTATTTATTATGTTTTAGGAACATACAGTATTTTTATACGCCCCTTCCACCAAACAAGGCCTTATTCTGTTTCTCTCCAAAATGAGAATTCAGCTCCATGAGTGACATGAATGACATTCAAAAATCAGAGACATTTCTGCATTCATAATCACTCTGCAGTAGTTATATTTGTTTATTTTCTGTCATAGTTAGAGTAATAAAGCCATTTCTTCTTCTTTGTCTCTAAATAGGTATTCAGTTTTATCATTACAACCAGTAGACTTAATTGCCATGTAGGAAGAGAAGTGATTGCAGTAATCAGTTGTTTATTGGCCAGTTAACCAATTCACAGGTATCTGTATTTTGTCCCTTGTGAAATAAAATACTAAGATAGATGGGAAATGAATCAAAACCCCTAAATTTAAATGTCCAATTAAATGAATTATTTTTATTTTTATTTTGTTTAAAATAAATTAATAGGAAAACAAGATATTTTCTTACTCTCTCCCTTGCTCTGTTTTCCTTCTGAAACAAACAAAAAAATCTTGTCACAGGTTATTAAAACAATTGAGGTAAAATTTTTAGAAAGAAAAATAATTAAGCATATAGAAGAAGATGGAAGAATCAGGAATAATTAGATAGTAAAAGGATCAAATATTGGGCTTACGCATGTTATCTAATTCTATTAAACTACACATGACAAATCTGGCATTTAAGTAACTATAGTTCCTATGGCATAGGCATATTTTTGCCTATGAATAATTTTTAAGGAATTGCTGTTACACAAACACAAGCAAAATTTCAGATTATGGGGGAGTGTTGGAATGAAACGAAAAATGTGTTGATGATTATAGGAAGGTCTGCTTGTGACCTGCTTGTTTCTGTAGGTAGATGAGCTGGGGAAATGTAGGGAGATGTGGGTGGGTTTCTAAGGTTACAGTTAATCAATGTTTTAGTGCTTTAGTCGCAATGAATTATGGCATTAATAGCATTGTGCCTGGCTAGGTGTTTTTGCAGCTACAGTCAAGTAATTTATGTTCAGCATTTTATATAAGTTTAAAATTCAGTTTTGGTCAGTCTTGCGTGTGTGTTTTTGTGGCCTTTTTACTTCTTTCTTAAAGCAAAATAAAAACTCAACCATCTGAAACAAAATCTGAAGTATTTGGGATAGTTTTGGTCCCACAGCTACAATATGTCAGTAAATAGCAATTTGAAAATATCTATATACTAACACTAAGCAATGTAGCCATTTTAAAAAGGAAACACAAACAAGTGAGACCAAAAATTGTATTGTTTAGAAAATTGTTTTTCAGAATCACGTGACAAAATTATAAGAAATTCTTTCCCTTGAGGTTCACATAATTTCATTATATAATCAATATATCAGTCTTTCATCTTTTACAGTTTGATATGATTTCCAAATATTCATTGGTGTAAAAGTCAAAACTATGAGTAAGGGTTTTTTTTTCTTTTTGTAATTTTGAAGAATATATATCTAGATTAAAGAAGAGGGTTTGTGTTCACTTGCAAATATTTAGGAACTGTGAACAATGGTTGCCTAGTATGCTCCAGCATATCAGACTTAATTTTTTTTTCCATAAAAATGTATGAAAAGTTCTCACATAAAATTGTTTAATGGAAAACAAATCTTCAGTATCTTCTTTCGTCTATTCATAAATTGCTAACAAGCCAGGCAGACAAATATAAGTATTTAATGAAGTTTTAAGGCAATTTTCTTTCTAGAAGTTGAAACTTCTCTGTAGTTGATTCCAAGTCAGTAAAAAGCCATAAGTAAAAACATTTTTTTTAAAAATATTTTTAAAAGTCTTATTGAGAAATACACGGAACTATTTAAACATTCTTCCTACTACTGAGTAGCTTAAAATATGGGAAATATTCCTGTTGAAGTTTGCTATCTCTATGCCAATCATTAATGATAAATGCCCATAAAAGTAAAATAAAGACCAGTTAGACAGCGTATTGAAAGTCATTTTATTTTTGAACAGCACTGAAAACCTTGCAATGAAAAATCATTCTCATGTCTCAAAAGTGAAGTCCAGATAATGATTTAAAAATGTGTTTGAGAGCATGCATGTTCAATAAATTACTTCACAGGGCAACTTTTTAGATATATCTTAAAATTTGGTGGCTAATAGTATTATTCAAGATACAGTAGGATACTCCAGCAGGCTTTCAGCTAGTTCTCTGAAAGATGTTTAGCCTCCTGTACATCTGTGTGGTGTTCCAGTTTCTAAAAGTTTTTCAAATGGAACTAGACAACTGAATTGATATTCTAAGCTTAAAATCTTATTATCAGAATTTGCTCTGGATAGCCACATTAAGGCAAGTAGGATCTTAAGGTAGAAGACCTTTGATCTTTTAAATGTAAAGAGAAATTAGGTCAGTTAGATCAAATATAAACATCCAACTGAAGACATCCAAACTTAATTTAAATTAATCATACCTAAGCAAATCAAACTACAGCTGTAATGAAAATTATTTCTCTTGCTGTACCTACATAATAGGCAGATATAATCACAGCATTATTTTGATTGGAATGACAGATCATCTGATTTGGACAGTTCGTGGGCACTTATTTCAGATTACACAGGGCTGTGTCAAGTTGAGTTCTGAATATCTCCAAGGATGGACACTCCATAACATCTCTGGACAACCTGTTTCCAGTGCTTGACTGCCTTCATTCTTCTTACTCTGTAATTTGAATTTACAATGCTGCAGCTTGTCTCTGTTGCTTTTCATCCTATCCCAAAAAAGGGACACTCAAAAGAAGACTGCACCTCCATTGTGTTATACTTTCAACTTAGGTATAGACAACAATAAAATATCCCACTCCTCATCCCTTAGTTTTCCAGGTTTGGCAGAGAGCCTTCAGCCTTTTGTGGTATATGTTTCAGCCTTCCAGCACCTTGGTAGTCTTCCGCTGGACTAAATTCAGTATGGCATAGTCTTTGTTATACTGGGAAACTCTGTACTAGACACAGTACTACAGGCACAGCTTCACAGTGCCAAAGAGTGGAAAGATCATTTCCCTTAACCTCCTGGGATGTGGTCTTGGTAATACACCCAGGAGGCTACTGGCCTGCTTGGTCACACGGGCAAACTGCTGTCTCACATTCAACTAGACCACCAGGATCCTCCATACCATTTTCTGCAAACCTGCCTTCAACCCAGTCAGTTCCCAGCCTGTACTGCTGCATATGGTTATTCCAGACCCAGTACAGGGGGTTGCATTTGTTTTTGTTGAATAGAATAGGTTTTTGTCAGCCCTTTTCTACAGCCTCCTGAGGTTCCTTTGAATAGGAGCCTTGCTTTGCAGAGAACCAACTGGTCGTCTTAGTTTGGTATCTGTGAATTTGCTGAGTGTAGAGTGTGTCCCATTATCTGGACATATAATGAATCAGTTTTGACCTCAACACATGCCACCAGTAATCAGCCATCAGCTAGACATCGTAATGCTAATCACAAACATTTCAGCTCAGTAATACTGCTACATTTTCCCTCACCTTAGAGTCTGCCTATCCAGGACATATCTCATCAACTTTGCTCAAGTATACTAGGTGTCAACAGACTTGCTAATGTCAAAGTAAACAGCAACCATTGCTCTCCCACCATGCATACGGCCAGTATTTCATTATAGAATGCAATTACATATAATTGTAGTTACATATTGTTATGTTCCAGATTTACATAAGTGTATGATGCTGCCTTGGAATCCATTTACAAATATATGAAGGACAAAAAGATATATAAGAATAGCTAGAAAGGGTTTAACAATGTCAAATCATGTTTGAACTGCTTTAATTGATTTCTATGATGCAATGACTATGTGGATGGTGGAACAATGGTAGATGTAATATATTTTGACTTTTGGAAGGCTTTTGACATAACATCCTTCTTAGCTTAAAGGATAGAAATCAATAGCTCCATGTCCATTTGTCATTGGGAATGAGTGGAGTCCTTGGGGGTGATAGTGGGGCACATGTTCAATATTCTTATCAACAACCATGGTGATGAGACAAAATGTACAGTCAGAAAATCTGTAGGTGTGATGTTTTAACCCTAGTTGGTAACCAAGCTCTGCAAAGAAGCTCACTCATGCCCCCCCTGCCCCCCACCAGTGGGATGGGGGAGAGAAATGGAAGGGCAAAAGTCAGAAAGATCATAGGTTGAGACAAGAACAATTTAATTATTTCAATTTAAAATTAATAAATAATAATAAGTAAATACTAATACTGATACTAATTTACAGTGAAAAGGAAAATGGCAAAAAGAGAGATAGAAACCAAACCCAGGAAAATCAAGTGATGCAACCTCTCCCCACCTGCTGACTGATGCCCAGCCAGTCTACAAGCAGCAATCTCTGCTCCACGGTCAATTGCCTCTAGCTTATATACTGAGTGCCCAACATGGGAGCAAGTCATCATATGTTATGGAATGTCCCTTTGGATAGTTTGAGTCAGTTGTTCTGGCTATGCTCTCTCACAGCTTCTTGTGCACCTCATTGCCAGCAGAGCATGGGAAGCTGAAAGGTCCTTGACAGTACAAGCACCACTTAGCAACAAGCAAAACATCGGTGTGTTATCACATTATACACTTGCTAAATCCAAAACACAACACTATAGCAGCGACTAGGAGGAAAATTAATTCTATCCCAGACAAACTCAGGAAAACTTAATTTAGATGTAGTATTTAACATATGTAACAGATTTTTGACCTAGAAATATCTTGATAAAATTTAGGATTGGACCAACATAAAATTCTTGAAATTCCTCAAGGAAAAGAGACTTTTTCTGCATCCTGGTTAGAACAAAATCAGACACCAATACAAGCTAAACAACTAGGTCAATGCCAGCTCAAAAGACAAGGGAGTAACAATGAATGGATAAAAAACAGCTTCACAAATAAAGCATACTGTGATTCACAGGGAGAATTCTACCTGGTCAATCAAGGGAAAATGTAATTTTTCTCCACTTAGTGCTAGCAAATCCACAACTGGGACATTGTACCACTTTTTCTTGCCTCTCCCGGTTCCAGAGGGGTATGGAGGAAATTTAAGGAGTGTGAAAAATGACACATATCTTAAAAGGTTTTACTAAGACATGATTTAAAAGCTGCCTGCAAGTACTTGAAGGACAGAAACCAAAAAAGCGCAGTTTTGGTTACTGTCTTTCATAGAGTAAGGAAATAAAACAAGGGGCTCTGGTCATGAGTCTGATTGAGTTCAAATTGTTAGAATTTTTTTTTTTTTTTTTTTTTACTAAGAACATAATGGTTGAAATTTAGAAATAATACGGGAACTAGAAACTGGGGCCTACATTTTTCCTCCTTGCTAAATAACCCAATTACACAGTACTAGTCATAGCTCTTCTTTTGTATTCATCTTAACAAATGTATCTTGAAGTATACTAATCACAGTGAAAAAGCTTCACTATTAAGACTGATTTCAACTTGCTCAATTATTAAACTGGCAATCAAAACACTCTACCAGAATATTTGAGCTTGAATTCTCCCAGGCAGATAGGCAGATTAGAGTAAAAAGTTTTCAGTGGTAAAAAAAAAAAAAAAAAAAAAAAAAAAAAAAAAATCTGTAAAAAGTTGGTAATTAATTAATTTAACTTAAATTCTAAGTGCATTAAAAAGTAATAATATTTTAAAAAGCCTGAGCCTTTCAGCATTATTGGATATTGGAGGTAAGAGACAGTCTGTAGAAAGGAAGGTTGTCCCTTGGTTGAGGAGGAGCAGGTTAGATATCATCTAGGCAAACTTCACACCTACAAATACATGGGATCCACCCACAAGTGCTGAGAGCTGGCAGATGTTATTCCTAAGCCACTCTTCATCATCTTTGAAAGATCCTGGAGAACAGGACGGGTGCCTGAGGACTGGAGAAAAGCCAGTGTCACTCCAGTCTTCAGAAAAGGCAAGAAGGAGGACCCAGGAAACTACAGACCAGTCAGCCTCATCTCCATCTCTGGAAAGTGATGAAACAGCTCATTCTAGATGTCATCTCTAAGCAATGGGAGGAAAAGAACGTTATCAGGAGTAGTCAACATGGATTGACAAGGGGAGATCATGCTTGACCAATCTGGTAGCCTTCTACAATGACATGACTACCTGGGTGGATGAAGGGAAAGCAGTGGATGTTGTCTACCTCAGCTTCAGCAATGTTTTTGACACTGTGTCGTGGTTTAGCCCTGTCAGGCCATGAAGCACCACCAGTTGCTCTACCACTCCACACACACACCCCTCCCCACTGAGGAAGGGTCAGAGGAAAAACAAAGAAGGCTTGTAGAAGTTGAGATAAGAACTATTTAATTATATCAATGAAACTTATGGAGTTACTAACAATGCTATTTCTAATAAGTAATTAAAAGAACAGAAAAATAGAACAAATGATGCAGGATCTTACCTGTATGCAACCACTGGCAAAAAACCATACAGCTGGCAGGAACATCCAGGGTGACCCCCCCACACACCTTCCATGTCCGTATGGGTGTAGCAGTGACTACTCAGCTTGATGTGTTATGGAGTGAAACAAAAACTTATAAACTGGCCCTAGGATAGCAGCTCATCACTGCCTGGGACGAGGACACACTGTCTCCCACATCATTCTTATAGGTAAGTTTAGGAATGTGGGTTAGATGAGTTGACAGTGAGATGGATTGAGAACTGGCTGAATGTCTGAGCTCAGAGGGTTGTGATCAGCGGTGCAAAGTCCCACTGGAAGCCTGTTGCTGGCAGGGTTCCTCAGGGTTCATTATTGGACCCAATCCTCTTTTACATCTTCATCAATGATGTGGGACAGAGTGTACCCTCAGCAAGTTTGCTGATAATACCAAACCGGGGCGAGTGGCTGATAAGCCC
>NW_010251964.1:4617-16748 GCF_000690775.1 Eurypyga helias | reverse complement strand
GTTAACCGTGGGCCAGCAATGTGCACTCGTGGGCAGGAAGGCCAATAGTATCCTGCAGTGCATTAAGAAGAGAGTGTCCAGCAAGTCAAGGGAGGTCATCCTCCCTCTCTACTGTGCCTTGATGTGGCCGCATCTGGAATACTGTATCCGGTTCAGAGCTCTCCAGTTCAAGAAAGACAGGGAACTACTGGAGACAGTCCAGAGCAGGGCTGAAGGACCTGGGAGTGCTGGGGAACGGCAAGTTAACCATGAGCCAGCAATGTGCACTCGTGGGCAGGAAGGCCAATAGTATCCTGCGGTGCATTAAGAAGAGAGTGTTCAGCAAGTCAAGGGATGTCATCCTCCCTCTCTACTGTGCCTTGATGTGGCCGCATCTGGAATACTGTATCCGGTTCAGAGCTCTCCAGTTCAAGAAAGACAGGGAACTACTGGAGACAGTCCAGAGGAGGGCTCCAAAGATGATTAGAGGACTGGAACATCTCTCTTTTGAGGAAAGGCTCAGAGACCTGAGTCTGTTTAGACTGCAGAAATCTGGAAGGGCATGTCATCAGTGCTAATAAATACCTGAAGGGTGGGTGTCAAGAGGATGAGGCCGGAGTCAGTGGTGCCCAGCAACAGGACTAGGGGCAATGGGCACAAACTGGAGCACAGGAAGTTCCACCTGCACTTGAGGAAAAGCTTCTTTACTCTGAGGATGCCAGAGCACTGGAACAGGCTTCCCAGAGATGTTGTGGAGTCTCCTTCTCTTGAGATATTCAAAACCCACTTGGACGCTTTCCTGTGCAATCTGCAATCTGCTGTAGGTGGACCTCCCTTGGCAGGTGTGTTGGACTAGATGATCTCCAGAGGTCCCTTCCAACCCTGACTATTCTGTGATTCTGTGATATCCTGTAGAAATACCAGGCCCTTTGTTGTTTAACACAAAAGTACCCGTAATTTGCTTAGGTATATCTAACACTGATGTTCTTGGCATTGTCAAAACAGTAACAAATGTGCAGTAATAAATGTTCTATCTTAAAAAATAATGTGGTGCTCACTGGGCTGAGATGCCAATCAGATTAGCAGCTGCTGAGGTGTTCCCAGGCTCTCAGCCTAAAATTTGTATACCTAGATTCAATTTCAGTCTTATATTAGTCAAAAAAACCCATACATAGGTTTAGCTACATATGCTACAGGGAATAGGGGCCATTAATGGTTCCACAAAAATTAAGGGAAAGCAGCAAAATTGAAGGTTGATAAATATATTCACACCATATGTTTTAGCAATCTAATTTTACGTGCCTGTGTCAGCAGCCTAAATTCTGTTCAGTTGCTTGAAAACACTTTCTGGAGGAGTCTTTATGTAGGCTGTTTCTTATGATTATATATGCTCTAACTTCAGTACTTAAATGCAGAATTCTGGTTTTTTTCCTGTATAAAGGAGATAAATGTCACAGACAGGAATAGATCAAGGTTTTCAGGCTGACTCTCTAGTTCCCTAGCCACTAGGCACTATTGACACGAGTTTTTTTCATCTACCTCAAGCCTCTTGTATTTTCTTGCATTTCTATTAAGAACGTCTGTTGAATAAAATATTTCTGTACGCAGTCACAGCTATTTATGGAAAAGTAAGCAATTAGTAACACAAAATACCCAGTGTGTCTTGCATTTCTTGTGACCTTGTCATCCACCTCGACCACTGAAGCCCCCAGCAGTGGACATGGCCTGGCCGAGACAGGGTCAGGGGCAGAGCAGGGGCAAAGAATGTCTCTCTCAGGGACAAAGGTAGCCTTTGGGTGTTAGAGCTGGTTGTCCCCACTGCCAATCCCAGTCTCAAGTGAGTGTCCTCCTCCTGGCTGGAGCTGCTCCTCAGGGAGGGGCAACAACCTGAAAGACACCAGAGATGAAGGTACAAAATAGCCCTTTGTCGGGGCTGCAGGCCAAGGGTGAGCCACTCACCATGGGCACCCCACTTCTCCTGGCCATAGGAGTCAGTGTGACACTGGGAGAGGTGCCAAACTAAGGAGAAGAAATAGATACCAGGAAGTTTTCTTTTATAAAAAGTCAACTTTATTATTTATGAGGCTTTTCTGTCCTAAATAGGAAATTCTAACTTACTCTAAACTCTGAACTCTATGTACATAGTGTGACTTTTAGCCCACAGCAGGGTTCTGAGTGTTCTAACACTTGTTCCTGTTATGGATGAGATTCCAGTGTCCACCATGTAGAAGGTGGTCTCAGGTCTAAACAACTAAATTTAGGTGCCTGTGTACAGGCTGGATATCTAAGCTCCCATTATCAGCAAAACAATTAAGGAGAGTAAGTCAGTTTCCTAAACAAGGTGCTCTAAGGCATCTGAGATGTCTACACACACCTGGCAGATACAACACAGGACTACATGTGTCTTTCTGAAGTGGCAGTTAAATTTGGGTGAGATGTCACAGGGGTGTTAAATGGCATAAGATGCCTATGGAAATTTAATTTAATTCTCACAGGAAGTGATGAATGTTAAATGCCAATACATAAGAAAACATGAGGAAATAAAAATCAGAGATGAAAGGAGAAAGATTCAAGTAGATTATACAAAATAATCTAGTGGTAAGACCCACAACAGAGCTGATGTATGTCTTTTGTCTTTGCAGGTTCAGTCATAAATAATATTTCTCTCCACCTGAGGTTTTTTTCACCTAAACAGAATTAGAAACCTTCATCACTGTACTGAAAATTATCCAATGGCTAGAGTACTTCACAACATGTCCTCTCCTTCATGGATTTTTTGAGTCTCTTAAGGACAGTCTTGCATTGCAGCATCTTGCAGCTGTGGCACCTAAGTCAACTGATTTCTACTGAATCACATATTTCCATGAAGCTGTAAGAATGCAAGTGGATTCAAGACTTGTACCAGTGCATCTGATTTGACTGAAATGAGCTGAAGCATTAATAAAGCTGTTTTGCAAACAGGACAGAACAAGGTGGGTCCTTATATTAGGTTGGTTTCAGTACATTTTCCCTTTCTGATATCAAACACACACAAAAAAAGCTTCTGTGAAGAAGATCTAAATCAAAAATTGTTTCAGAAAAAAAGATCAGTGTTGTATTTCATGTGATCAGGAACTTGAGAACATAAAAACACTAAAAAAAATATTTCTCCATAGTATATTTTCTCTTCAGAATTCTTTTTTTCTTAGAACCAAAACTAGAGAGGAAAAATTGCCTTTGATCTCAGCCTTACAAATTATTAATAATTAGTAATTTCAAAACTAAACCCATCATGAATGTGCCCAAAATATTGTACCCCAAATTAGAGAGCAAGTTTTAGAGACTTACAAAATGTGAGGTGTCTAATTAAAATAAAGAAAACCACAATATTCTAAAGTACTCTTTACTATCTTAAGATTTGTAGAATTCCTCTTCTCTAGAACAGCTGGAAGGTAATCATTGGGAAAGAAGTTGTGCCTGCACCCAGCTGCACTGTAGAACTCTTGCATGTGCAAATTGATAATAGTACCAGTACAATTCATATGACATCATGCCAATGACCACAAATATGAGGATAAAAATAATTCTATACAAAATAATAAAAAGAGATGATGTATTTATACTATTTGAGGGTTTATTCATCAGGTTCTTTCACACTGATTACAATTATGATTTTTTAGTTCAAGAATATTATTCTATGGAATTACTGATTGGTTTTATTTCTGTAGATAAATGGACAAGTAGGAATAGAACTACTGCAGATACAGATGAAAATAGGTTTTATGTTTTTATTGCCTTATATGAGATGATCAGTATATTCATGAAGCGGCACATCAGCAAAATATGAAATACAAAATATAAATATGCTGTTGGCACTGTATACATGGAAGTGTTTAGAAATGGAGTCAGTTATCTAAATCCAGTGTAATTGGTTTAGCTCTAATAATTCCACTGTGTTTATTCATCACATCAGAGCAACATCTAAAACTATGCTGACCTTCATGGCTGCACAAGATCACAGGAGAGTTTTGCAGGATTAAGGTAAAACAATGAAGGAGAGAATGAGTGCAGGGTGGCCAGTCTACCTTCTGTTTTCTATTTAAGTGTAATATCAATGATTCATCGAGGACAATATATGGTTGTGAGGCAAAAGGATGGGTTAAATTTTATATGAAGAAGTACTTCATTGCCTACAAGTGTCTACATGTCCCAGCATGTCCTGACTGTCTTCTTCCTGCCTCCAGAATGTGATAAGTTTCCTGTGGGTCCTGTAAAGTATCTGCAAGTCTCATACAAATGCTTTGTATATCATAAGGGTTGGAAATTGTCTTAGGCGGTACAGTCAGATGATGATGATGATAAGATTTAAGAAAAATTAAACTATTATGTTTACACAACTGATTCTCCCTGCTCTTAAGATCATGATGGGATTCATTTACCTCAACAGCAGTGCCTAGAATTTTTCTAGGCTATCCCCTTGGCTTCCAACTGTCTATCCAAAATAATGCAAGCTTGCTGTCCAGATGTTTGAATATCCTAGAACAGAGCAGATGGCAATAAATGTCTGCATGTAGGCAAACAAATTGAATCTCTGTTTAATAAAATAAGTGGCTGAGTCCTCAGTGTCATTGGAGTTATCATAACTCCATTACCTGCAACAGGCTGGCAAACCTCGCACAGGACCTAGAGGAGACCAACATCTTTTCAGAGCAGCATCTGAATACCAGCCAGGAATACTCTAAGGATTCCCGGGTGGCATTAAATACCTTTGCTTAGGTGAAGGAATCAGTCATCCAATGTAGGGAGCTATTCAGCTAAATAAGACACATACATTTTTTCATCTGAAAGCTGTGTAGACCACATTGGCTGTGTTGAGTGGAAACTTGATACAATTGTTCATATATGCTATACTGTGGGTAGTGGCAAGGTTGGGGGGGGGATGAGCTGCAGGGATTGGGCCCACTGCAGGACACAGCTGAGCCCATCAGTAGAAGCTGGTGGTGCCTTAGGGAAAACGTCTTAAAGAAAAGTCAAGGCACTGCATTGGCAGTAATGAGTGAGGAAAAAAAACACAAGTGTGAGAAACAACCCTGCAAACTCCAGAGTCAGAGAAGGAGGAGGGGAAGGAGGTGCTCCAGACTCCTGAGCGGATAATCCCCTTCAAGCCATGGAGAGGGCCACACCAGAGCAGATATACACACTGCAGCTTGTGGAGCACCCCACACCAGAGCAGGTGGATACTTCCTGAAAGAACTGCCACCTGTTCAGAGCCCATGCTGGAGCAGGTTCTCCTGATGGAAACTGCAGCCCAAGGAGACAGGCAGATATTTCACTGCAGTCTGTGGTGTCCATCACACCACAGTAGATATCCGTACTCTGGTCCATGGAGGAATTATGCTGGAGCAAGTTTACCCTGAAGGACTGCAGGCCATGTAGGCAGCCCACAATGGACATGGGGAAAAGTGAGAGGAGGAAGGAGAGGCAGAGAGAAACAGTTATATGCTGACTGCAACCACCTCTTCCCACTCCCCTGTCCCACTTGGCGCAAGGGCGTAGGGGAGTAGAGAGTAAATGAGTGAAGTTGAGCCTGGTAAAAATGAGTTGCTGGGGGAGGAAGGTGTTTTACTTTTTGTCTTTTTTTCCCAACATTCAAATCTGGTTTTACTGGCAATAAATTTAATTTTACCCAAGCTGAGTCTGTTTTGCCTGTGACAATAATTCATAGGGGATCTCCCTGTGTTTATCTCAAAGGATGAGTATTTTTATCTTATTTTCTCCACTTGTCCTGTTGAGGAGAGGGAGTGAGAGAGCAACTGGGTGGGAGTGGGCAGCTGGCCAAGGTTAACCCACCACCCACAGGAATCTGGAAATTTTTTATTTAACTAGCTAAGATATGACTGGATCTCATATTGCTATTGCAACAAATAAACCATACAAACTCATTTGATTGTATTAGGTACTTTGATATGCAGTTCATCTATAGAGATGTACATTTTGACACATAAATTTAAACATCTACTGTATGCAAATGAATGTTATCCCATGCAGCTGACAATGGAGAAACATAAGCGTATGTGATCCTCAGTGTAATCAGATTCAGTCAGTGTACAAGGGCAATATGGATGAGGATAATGAAAATTTAGAAATTCACCAAACTTCTGAACAATTCTAGGACTAATGTCTTTCATCTACTCTGCAAATGTACCTTCTGTAGTGGTATGGCAAAAAGACATATAGATCAATGTGCATCACTATATATTTAAATAAATAAGAACACATGCTTTGAAGATTAGATTTGATTTTGTTAAAACAGCATCAATGGAATTAGAAATATCTCTAATTACAATATGTGTCTGTACTCAAAACAGACATACTCTTCAGGAACATTTTTCAAGATGTCAAAAATTATCTAATGAAAGCTAGGCAAGAGAATAGGTATTAGACTTTGAACATGTCAAATAAAATCTTTAGAAAAGAAATACTTGCTTTGTATCATGAAGTGATTAGATTCTCCAAATGACTCTTGCTGTATAAAATGCTGCTAAAGCATTGCAGTTAGATCAAAAGAGAAAATGCAAATGTAGATACCATGATTACAGTGATCAGAAAAAACAGACACTTTAAGTTGTGTAAGAAAAAAGGGATAAGTTCTTGTTCTCATTCCCTTTACCTAGAAGAAGAAGAAAGTACTAATATTAAAACTTTTTTTTCTCTCTCTTTTTTTTTTTTTTTTTTTTTTTTTTTTAATGAAAAGCTGTGTGTGGGGTAACTGTGCTGTCACATGCTGAAGCCCTGGTTTGCCATGAAGAGGAAGTTTTCTTTTAGGACACTGGCTGTGCTTCTGACTTGCAGAGAAGGCTCTAACAGCAAAATGTCTATCTGCTTATAAAGTTTTAGAAGGACTTTGCTTAACTTCTGTCTTCTCGTTAAATTTTGGTATATAATTTCATAAAACTGGAATAATAATTAGCTGATACATTGTTTTCTCATTTTGTTTCCTGCCTCTAGCGGGTACCAGTTGTATACAAGTCCCAAATTAGACAGAGTAATTTACTCATAGGGAAAATTTTGTATAAAACCACCACTTAAAAACTGATGGATGTTTTTAAGTTTGGTTTGGTGTGGGTTTTGTTTTTTTTTTTTTTTTTTTAATATCTATCTATTTCAGTTATATATGTGAAATATATGTCTGATTTCTCTTACATAACATTTTTTTTACATAACATTTTTTTTTACAGATTTGAGGATGTGAATAGGTGAAAAGGTTAATTTATGTTTAAAATTAAAAACAAAATAATAAATATTAGTGTCTCATCGTCTGGAGAAAATCTATATGCATTTATAAAGAGTGCATAGCATCCTGGAAAGTAATTAATCTGGTCAAATTCAGTCTGACTAGGATCTTGGATTGTCGTTCATCACCAGATTAATATGAACCTACAGTGAGTTTCCTGTAGCAAAAATATCGAATAAGTCATTTTCCTAATAAAAAGAGAAATACTGAGCAGTGAAATTGTATACAGCATTGATTAAGTCATTATTTGAGTACCATATGTCTGTATTTTAAGAAAGCTGTAAAAAATTAAACACAGTTGAGAAGGCCTAAAAATAGGAGCATTATCTACTTATCAAAAGGAATCTTGAAAAAAGAATTGTATATAATGTGCACTATATATAGAATAGTTAGAGGATCTATTTATAGTAGGTAGGCTAGACCTCTGTACAAGGAGATGTTGAAGATGGAAAGATCTTTTTTAATTAGCAGGGAAAGCATTATAGAACGTAATGGCCTCCAGCTGAAGCAAGCGGAGCTTGTACTAGAAATAAAATCTAAACCTTTCATAGTGAAAGCAATTAATGCTGGAACAGATATCCTAAAGGTATGGGAATTTTCCCATGACTTAACATTTAAAACAATATTGGATGTCTTTCTGATATATTTTAATTTAACAACAAATTACTAGCTAGGTATAGAAAGTTATCAAATTACTATAACCATACCATTCCCTCCCTGTTCCTTTGAAAATCCTCCATTTTTCCCCCCTTGAATGAGTTTAATCTAATATCCACTGAAATTGATTTCAGGCTGTTTATGACTCTCCTGTCTTGGAAGACCAGTACAAGTCTTCCTTTTCCATTTTGCAATGAAATCAGAAAACATTTATGCAAAAAATATTAAGTGGAAAGATTCAAAACCATTTTTTGCAGTATCCAATGATTATTAGAAGTTACTTCAGACTCAGTTTACTAGTTTTTTATATCTCGTTCTCTCTTGGTTTTCTTTAATACAATTTCAAGCAACTGTGTGTGGTCTGGAGAATTCTTCCTGGTTTCTTTCCCTGATTTTTTAAAGTCATTTTGTAGTTCAGAAGTTAAATTTCACTTCTTTCCACACTCTTTGCTGGATTAACTATGCTGACTTTGAAGGCTCTTTGGATGTGAAGCAGTGAAATACAGGTTGATTTGGCACACCATAGCCATCATATCTTTACCTGAGAACCTGCTCCAGGTCCAGACCTGCTTCAGGTTGTAGAAACAAGAAAAACAGCTACATGTGAAAGCAATTGTGAGTATTATGCCCAGCAGCAATACTAGAAGCCCCAAGCCTAGTATTTTTATCCACAATTATGAGGTAATGTTGTCTCTATGTCATGCACTAAGTTTACATTTTTGTTCTTCCTCATGTTTAGGAATTCATAGAAATAATATCCTGTTAAAAGATATGAAGCAATTAGTGTTTCAAAGACTACAGCTCTAAGAATATAACTAAGCCTTTTATGTCTCACATTTTCAAGCTTTTTACTGCCATCACCAAAGCAGCATCACCATTACTTAAAATCTGAGATAATAATAGATTCCAGGTTCTGGATTCTCAGGCTGACTACAATAGTCCCGTGTATTAACATTACTATTCTTATAAGTTGATCTTGCTCTGAGAGATAATTGCAGTATAGGCACTCGGAGAAACTTTTACGTGCATTTATCAAATCTATCAAACACATTTTTAGATTAATGAACATTCTGCCCATTGCATTCCTTTTCTAAAATAATGCAATTAAAATGTGTCTGAAGTGGTGGACCAAGGACCAGTTACAGGCTCCCATATGATGGGATTTGTCATCCTTACATCCCAAGCCCATGTTAGAGCAAGAGCCAAATGCACACCAGCTTCTGGTTATGCAAACACACAAAATGGTACCCATGGAACAGAAATCCTGACAGCACAAAAAGGACTGCTGTAATGTAAACCTGTAACACAACGAAAACACTTTTGCTCCATTAGGATACAGGTTTTAACAGCAATACCATGCAGATTCTTGACTATGCTCACATAGTATCAATATAAGTTTTAGTTCAGAATTTGCTAGAATGAGATTTTAATTCAGAAGCTGTGACTGCATTGTTGAACAGAAAAAAAGGCCCCAAGATCAAGTAGTGAAGCCTGGTTGGCTTCTATACTGCTTAAGATTTATGTTGGAATGGCCAAGCTGGAGAGGTCCACTTAAGCAGAGTGGGTAATCAGGCTCCAGAGCTTCTTGGTATTCTTTACTTAGTAGTACAGATGCAGCAAGAGCACCTGTTGTTCAGTGTTTGAACTATCCTGAAAATTCAAAATGCAAATAAGATGGAAGTTTTTTCAAAGAGAGACTTTCTATCAGGGTAGGAAGATGGCAGTGTAGTCTAGCTGTGGACTAGAAAATTAATCAATGTTATTTCTGCTACAGATTGTATATCCTGAGACAAACCAATTAACTTCTCTAGGTATCAGTGTACCATCCATAGGAGGGTTAGTATTTACTTTTGAGTGATCTCTAGGATTTTTTTTTTTTTTTAATATGAGAAAGAAACTATCTGAATGAGAAGTCTTGTCTTTACTCCTTGCAAATTATCATGGATCTTATTTAGAAAACTAATTGTGATTGATAGTTAGTACTACAATATAAGTAATATCTTTGTATTATTCCATAAAAATAAGAAAACAATTTCTTTATCTGACTGCAACTTAACAGACTCAGAATTTTTTCCTTAAATTCGACCTCACAATTAAACAAAACAGAAACATGAGCCTAACGCAAAATCATTGATCAAGGAAGAGATTTTTACAATGTCTTCAACTTGTCTTCTGTGAATATCTGGATTCAGTCACAGCATGTCCAGGTTAACTGTATTTCACCTACACTGCAAACTAGTTGTACTCTTCATAACTGAAGATCAGTTTTTTGAAAAATGTTGATGTTAAATTGAACCAAATCTACCTATTTGGTGAATTTATGCAAAAATTATGAAAGTTTGTAAGAAATTCATAGTAAAAATCAAAGATACTTATTTTTCATTTTTAGTAGAACTAATCCTACTTGCATAATAACATATAGGATCAGAGGATGGGATCCAATGTATTAAACGTAGGTACTGAACTTATTTTTAAAAGTAAGTTTAGGTTCTGTTTTTCATCAACTGAAGATGTTTCAGATGTGAACAAAGGGTAGGCAATAGTTGCCTTTAAAAAATTTCAGGGGAAGATTCATGTTAACTAAGTCTAAGCAAGTAGTTGCAGTTGTACTGGCTTTTTTTTAAAAAAGGTATCTGTTTCCATCTGTGAGAGGCCTTGAGCTGATTGTCTCAAAGCTTGCTGACAAAGTTGTGAAATTTCCTGGTGGCTTGGCTTCTGGTGGCTTGGTGGAGCAGGGATTGTCTGCAAGCCTGAATAGATCAGGACCAAATGGCCTACCAAACCGATAAGAAGCAAATAGCGGAGACCAGTTTGATCAAGGACAAAGAACAACCACATCGCTTCATGCAGGGTCCAGACACAGAGGAACCCCAAGTCTGCCAAAGCATGCAAGTGGTCACACAGTGATCCTGTGCACCCCACAGGATCATCGTGCCTAGCCTGAGAGAGTGCGCAGAAGGCAGGAGTCAGCAAAAAATACCCTATAAAAGACTGTGAGACCAAACCACAACAGGGACCCTCCCCACCAAAGGTTACAAGACTACAGACCAACAGGACAATGCTGGATCCATGGTGGTGACTCTCTCTTGCAATTCTATCCTGACTGCTTCCTAAATTTTCCCCCTTTTCTATTTTCTCTCTCTCCTATTTTCTTAAAACAAAAATAAACTCCTTTGTTAGCGGCATCTGACCTTGTTTGTGTCTTAATCTCACTCTGGGTACAACAGCAAATTTCCCCCTTCCTGGGATAACTGAGCCAGGACACCATCCATTGACTATGCTGCATCCACACAATCCTGTTACAGTCCCAAGGAGCTCTATAGGAATGAGTGCCATCTTCTGCTATTTCTACTAGTTGGCGTTCCCTTCAGGACTTCATCTGTGTGTGCTGTGTGGAGACCAGGAGGGAGAGAAGATGTATTTCACAGTTCTTTATTGCATACTCTCACAATGACAGGAACCAAACCTGGTCAGTTACACTGACTGCTAAGGGTGTGTAAAGAGTAAAAACATTTATTTCAGATCATCTGATTGAGCATCTTGTCAAATTGGAATAAGAAAACATGGGAGACAACAACTAAAACATAGTCTATCTTACTGTATTAAATCTGTTCTTAACTATATCTCTGTGTTATCTCCCTCTCTATCCAAGTTGCGTAAGTGTTGCAAGGACCCAGTGCCAGCTAATGCTGTGGCCAGACCTGGTGGGTTTGGTGCCAGCTACTGGAGTCACACCAGGAACGTAGGTGTCCCCAGTCTGTGGTGCCAGCAACTGGAGTGAATTCCTCACTGCCAGCCACCAGAGCCCCAGACAGTGGGATGGGAATGGTGTGTATGCCGAAAAACAGCTACTAGGGGGACTGGGGATGATTAAACCCAGTAAGAGGCTCAGAGCCAGCGGCTGGAGTGGTACTGTGGGTCACAATCTGTGTTCCTGGGGGCAAGGGGGGCAGCGGTGGTGGTATGTGTTTGCTAAGAAATGTCAAGCTAGATGAACTGGCAAGTAGGAAGCCCGAGATCAGGCATATTTACCAGGTGGCAGAAGGGCTGTGCTAATGCTCAGGGGATCTGCTAATGTGCCTGTGATTGTGAACCTGAAGAGTGGGGTGTGGGGGTGTGTGTGGGGGTGTGGGGGTGTGTGTGTTGCACTACTGACTTCCTGCCTCTGCCAGCCCAAGAGGAGGAGGGGACATGGCTGTCTGTGTGTCTGGGGGGGGTCTTG
>NW_010251964.1:3809-4566 GCF_000690775.1 Eurypyga helias | reverse complement strand
GTGGCAGTCTTGTGTGGCTGGCTGTGTTGGAGTCCTGTGAGTGTCTGTCCATCTCTGGGATACATGTTAAGTTTTGCACCTCATTGAATCTGGAAATGGGAAAACACCAGTTACTACATCAACCTGGGTCTCTGAGATGTGCTTCTGCAACCAGGCAGGAGGAATCCAGAGGCCCTGGAGATGCTGGAGGTGTCTGCTACATGTAACATCCCATGATGTCCAGTATAATAGATTGTGCTTTAAAGAGATTTGAAGAAATCTTTAAAATGTTTTTAAATTATCCAGAAAAAGTAACCCTATAAATCTGACAGATTAATAACTTTTGAAATGCAAAATCAGAATGTGATTTTGTGATTCCACTCCAGAAGAGCACAAAACTTCTGCAAACTTCAGGTCATTTTATTAACTTCATGCTGATGTCTTGGGAATACAACTTTTATGAAACTATATCCCATCATCAAAGTTTGAGCCTTAGAAAACACCAAATAGAATTGCCCAGACTGAATTACCAGATGAAAAACTCTCCAGACAAAAAGAGAAGCAGTATTTTCCAAGCCCACTCCAGAAGAGCACAAAACTTCTGCAAACTTCAGGTCATTTTATTAACTTCATGCTGATGTCTTGGGAATACAACTTTTATGAAACTATATCCCATCATCAAAGTTTGAGCCTTAGAAAACACCAAATAGAATTGCCCAGACTGAATTACCAGATGAAAAACTCTCCAGACAAAAAGAGAAGCAGTATTTTCCAAGCA
>NW_010251964.1:0-3790 GCF_000690775.1 Eurypyga helias | reverse complement strand
TGCTTACTTACAGGATTTCTTAAAAGCAACAATTGATAACATCACAGCAGAAAATTAGTAGAACAGTAGTTTTAAACAAATAAACAAAATACTCTTTAAATTTGTGCTGAATTTTCAATCAGCTTTAAAATTCAATGCAATGCCAAACTAAGCGACATTAAAACTAAATAAAAATGTAGAAGTTTATAGAAAAGTAGGAAAAATCCATGAAACAGGAATTTTGGAGGTGACTTCGTATCTGCCAAGAAATTACATGACTGTACTAGCAACTAATTGGAAATTTACATCTCTCTCAGTGGGGTGGTGGTGGGGGGGAAATCTACTACTGAGTTAGCAGATTTGAAAACAATAAATCTGAAGAGGCAATTGAGTAAATATATTTTTTAAGAATAAGCATGTCTTTCCAAAAAATAAGAAGCTCTTAAGTAAGATGAAAACAGAATTAGTAGAATATTAACAGCACTGCAGAAGACTTGCAAATGCATTAAGAATAGTTCCTTTAAAGCTCTGTTGGTATGGGAATCAGGCTACATGTACCCAGAACTACATAAAAAGAGATAACTTCCTCAGCTGCTTCTCCCTGAAGATCTATGGGATTTTGGTGAGCCAGCATGGCTGTGAGTACATGAAAATTATTTATTTTTCCCCAGATCTCACACCTATACCTTAGTGAGTTGAAGGCAATTATGTTATGTATCAGCTGGTGTTATGTATGTTAAGTTAGTACTCAAGTGCGACATGAAAACAGATTTGTCAGACTCTTCCTGAGTGATCAGCTTGCTGTGCTACCCAGAGTCATCACTTTTTCTGAGGACAGTCTTTATTCACTAAAAGGGGTCTGATTTCTTTTAAATCAGAGAGATTGTTTGCAAACATTTTTCTTGTTAAATTTGTTTTACCATTTCTATTTCCTCAAACATAAAATTATCACAATGTATTATAGTCAGCCATCTCAGCTATCTACAGGAAGAAACCCTGTCTTCATCTGCTCTATATTAAATTTTTATAAGCCTAAAGCTCTTTTAATTTCAACTTCTGAATGTGGCATCTCTGTTTAAAATTAGAGTATGTCTGTTCCTAATTAAATGTATGCCCAACGTTACTGTGGAAGCATAGTTTCCAAATCCTGTTAGGCCAATAAAATTTTTTATCTTTTTTAAATCAATAATGTTTACAGGTGTGATCAAAGTTAAGTCCTTCATTACTAGTTGATTGCATATAAAATGGAAATGTGTTATAAAAAGCATTCAAAAAAGACAATCTCTGCTTCTTTTAAGAGGGTTATAATGCACTAAAATAATACTTAAATCTAGTGATTTTTGTTCTCATGAAAATGTTACATTTGCACAAATATATTTTACTGACACTGCTCCTGATATTAAGATAGGCTCGGAATTAGTAAAATTTACCTTATGTAAGAAATATGTCTGCTTTAGGATCTGATTGTGGTTTTGTTAACTATGCTTAGCCAATCTGTCAGAATATGTTTGGGGTTGTTTTTTTTTTTTTCCTTTAGAATTTCGCAAATGGTTTTCTCAGCATAACCAAGGTTCTTTCTTCTGCTCTCTATGGAATTAAGCAATTGCAGTTTTGTCTTCCAGATGTCATTCAAAATCATCTAAATGTATTATAGTTAGTTCAAAATTCTACTGCTTTGCAAAACATATCATCACAAACATTTCAAGACTAATTGTAGAGTTGCCATGTTAAACAGAATAATCTACTGTACTACAGGCTAGTTATTCTCACTTTTGTCCCTAGGAAAATTATGTAGCAAGCCTTTGTGAAAGTCATTTTGCGGCACATGAATGGGAAGAAGGTGACTGGGAATAGCAAGCAAGGATTTACCATCATGCACAACAAACCTGATTGCCTTTTATTATGAAGTGACTAGATGTGCTTAAGGGGAGAGCAGCAGAATTTTTCTACCTTATCTTTAGCAAGATTTTCACATTGCTCTCCCACACCATCATTTTATCCAGTCTGGATGGTACAGGTACATGGACTACCAGAAAAATAGCTCTATCAACGGATTCTAAGGGTAGAGGTTGCTGGAGGCTGGTTACAAACTGAGTTCCTTGATGGTCTATACTGCACATATGCTGATACTTCCTGTATCAAGGGGCTGGATGAGACAACAGAGCATCATCATCAGATTTACGGATGATGACATTCTAGAAGTGCAGCTGATAAAATGGAGAGCAGGACTGCTGTAGAGGGACCTAGAGAAATTAGAGGAATGAGCTGCTGGAACCATGTGATAGTCAAAAAGGACGAAGGCAAATCAACATAAGTTCTACAACATTCAGGCTGTGAATTTAATAGCTCAGATTCAGCTCTGCAGAAAAGTACTTGGTAGCTCCTGCGGAAAGCCGGATCAAAGAAGGTCCGCAGTGTGGCCTGGAAGCAAGGAAGGTTGTGCAAAGCATGTGACACTGTCACACATGACATCCTTGTCTCTAAATTAGAGACATGGATTTGATGGGTGGACCACTCAGTGGATAAGGAACTGGCTTGATGGTCACACTCAGAGAGTTGTGATCAACAGCTCAATGTCTGAGGGGAGACCAGTGATGAGTGGCGTTCCTCAGGGGTCAGTATTGGGACCGTCGCTGTTCAACATCTGTATCTGTGACATGGACAGTGGGATTGAGTGCACCCTCAGCCAGTTTGCCAATGACACCAAGCTGTATGGTGGGATTGACACGATAGAGAGGTTTACCATACAGAGGGACCTTGACAGGCTGAAGAATTGAGCTTGTGAGAAACTCATGAAGTTGAACAAATCCAAGGGCAAGTTCCTGCACATAGGCTGGGGCAAACCCAGGCACAAATACAGGCTGGGCAAAGAATGGACTGCAAGCAACCCTGAGGGGAAGGACTTAGGAATGTTGGGTAATGACTCATCATGAGCTGGCAAAGTGTGCAGCCCAGAAAGCCAACCGTATCCTGGACTGCATCAAAAGAAGGGTGAGCAGTAGGTTGAGGTAAGTGATTCTGCCCCTCTCCTCTGCCCTCATGAGACCCCACCTGGCATACTGCATCCAGCTCTGGAACCCTCAACATAAGAAGAATATAGATCGGTTGGAGCGAGTCCAGAGCAAGGCCATGAAGATGCTCAGAGGGCTGGAGCACCTCTCCTATGGGTACAGGCTGAGAGAGTTGGGCTTGTTCAGTCTGGAGAAGAGAAGGCTCCGGGGAGACCTTATAGCAGTCTTCCAGTACCTGAAAGGTGGTGAGGTAATGGAATAGGTTCCTCCGAGAAGTTGTAGATGTCCTATTCTTGGAACTGATCAAGGCCAGGTTGGATGAGCAAAAATCTGTTCAGAAACATAATCAATGGTCATGGCAGAAAAACATAACCAAGTTTTAAAAAAAAGTGTTTTCCCCTTTATTTTATGAGATTTTGAAGAAGCACATAAAAAATCAGAAGAGCTAATGATATGAGTTTATACATTTGATTGTTTTATTGAATCTTGATCCTAGTGCTGTAAATTGTGGTTTAACCTCAGTTGGTAACAAAGCACCTGTCCCAACACGGAAAGGTCCGGTCTGGGGAGATTCGTTGTTATTCCCCGAGTGGGATTAAGACACAAATGAGGTCAGATGCCATAAAGAAAAGAAGTTTAATAGTTACATCAAAATTCTCAGAGATGCAAGAAAGAGAGAGAGAAAGGTGGGGAAATAAAGGAAAGTAAAGGCGCAATAGATACCACCACGGAGCTGCGGCATCCCATCAGTCCAAATAGACTTCATGTCAGGTGTGGAATTTCATTTGATGCTGGTTGTC
>NW_010251963.1:0-19971 GCF_000690775.1 Eurypyga helias | reverse complement strand
AGTTCTTGTCTCAATTTTTATGAGCTTTCTGGTAATTTTCCTCCAAGTCTTCCCCTCCAGTGGAGCAAGGGGGGAGAGGTGTGAGAGTGCCTCATGGTATTTTGCTGTCTGGAGGTAAACCACAACAACCATTCACAAGTATTTTAGTCTTGATTTGCTGTCTGAAGCAGCAAGTGGTAAGAGCAATAGCCTGATGGGCAAATCTGCAATTGAAATTAATAGAAGGGAGTCTTGAATTTGAGACATTCAAAAGAACCTTACAAACTAAAAAAGCACACATAATGTTATTCTGTATAACTTTTTCACTTGGAATAATAATTCTTAGCTCTATGTAGAGCTTTTCACAAGCAGATCACAAAGTGTTTTTCTTCTTACAGGATGGAGATGTTTCCTGTGGATGTATACAATAAATCTAATTAGGCTGCAAACAGGGAGCTGTTATATTGTATGAGATCTTAAATCTATCTAGATCAGTATCCTGCAGTTACTGTAGTATAAGGCATATCCTAAGAGGAAATCCCCCTGTCAGCCAGATCAAAGGGGGGAAAGTCTGGTAGGGTTGTGTATGCATGTGTTTATGTGTGTGTATTAAACCTTGGAACAGGAACAAACCCTGTGTTCAAGTTTCCAAGGGAAAGGAAATTCCTTTTTGTTTCTTCTCCTTTCTCTGTCCAGGGGAAAATAATCTGTTAAATTTTAAAATAAAATATGAAGCCAACTTTCTTGCTCCTGGGAACTCCTTTCTTTGTAGCCCTGTTTCTTTCACACATCAGGGAACCTGAATGTCCTGGGACTGTATGTTGGGCTGGACTTGCCTGATTCCAAGGATGGTAAAAGTTACAGAAACGCTGGGAGTCTGGGCTGAAAAAGACTTGCAATTTATCATCATAGATGCAGAACCCCTGTGTTGAGTTCTCAAGCAGCTCTTTATGGAGCTGACAGGATGCCAGGCAGGTTTTTGAAAGAACCTGGCTTATGTTTCTGAAACACTGCTTCATCAGATACTTTGCATATGTGAATGTGTAGGACTCTGTGTTTTTCTGGCCTGCAGATAAACACAAGGTTTAATTCAGCTGGGTTCGTAAGTAGTACTGTTCCCCAGCAACAAATTCTTGTCCCCCACTCCCTTATCTTGTATATGACAGTTCTTGCATTAAAAAATTGAGAGTATATAAAATAAACCTTTAAGTGACTTGCCATATCACATAGAGAGCATCGATGCCTGGTCTGTTGATATTAACAGTGATCTCTTTCAAACTGAGCTCCCATCATGTCTGAAGCATGTTAATCTGCTCGTTGCCAGTCAAGCTGGGGATGGTAGGTGTTCCTAGACAAAATGTTTAGGAGGAATCATTGACTCATGGAAATCTTTAGTCATTCTCTGAAATGATACTTCTAATGTGTATGGGACCAGCAGAATACTTGTTTCTCCTTTCTATTATCTTGTTTTTACATTCAGTAACATCTTCCTTAGCATAGGGGGAGGATAACAGATTCATGTTTGAGTAATCTATTTGATATGGCATTTCTCTAAATCACCAAAACCTGTCATTTTCTCGTGTTGCAGGATTTACTGTAGCAGATTAAACCTCATCTCCTTTTGATAGCAGTGGCAGGTTGTTGGTGCTTCAGATGAAGATTTAAAACTGGCCTGTAGGTGGTCTACCCTACACATGAAATTAATTTGATTTCTCTTACATTACTAGAAAAGGCGATGTCAGCCTTAAAGGCTGAACCTACTCTGTTTTCAACATTGTGAAGTTACTAAGCGCCAAGGAGAATATCATGTCATTGCCAGGTAAAACAGGGATCTACAGAACATCCAAAAGATTTTTTTCCAGGAAAGAGGCATGGAGAATGCTTGTGACACCTATAGGGCTCTAAAGCCAGGTTAAGTAGCTTCGTATGAGAATCAAATCACGGGTACAATTATTGTGATTAATTATATTTATAATGGCAACATAAATAATGTACAGAGGATGATTGTGGCTGCTCTCAGCTGTACAGGGAAGAAAACATTTTTTTTTTTTTCCTGGAATCTTCATGGGAGACAAAATATCTTAAATTCCAGTGTTTTGTAAGGAGGAAGCTCCACATTACACTACACTCTGCAGTCTGTTTTTTGGCATCACTCAAATCAAGACATTTACAGTAGATGTTTTTTCAACATGCAGCAGCTCAGGCATTTTGTTTTAGCAGTAAAAGAGCAGACGAGTACTGCCTGTTGATCCCAAGTGTTACTCCAATATGGTTCACATCATAATATATGAAAGTTGCCCCTGAAATGAAAGCCCAGTGTGTTCTGATTGCTCTAAACTTTTGCATATGTTTTTTAATTGGAATTACAGTCTCAACTCGTGACTACAACCCCATGGTATAACCCTCTCTATACATGTAAAACCATAAAACATTTCTGGTTCCAATGGATTTGCAGCCCAAGATGGGACACTGCACTTAGTTGTAGTGAAGGACCATGTGAAATTATAAATAACAAAAGAAGTATGTGTGTGAGCAGTTGTGACCACTGCGTTAAGCAATGGCCTTTATATAGCAGTTGACCTCTTTTGAGATTTCTGCTGAAATTATGGCAGGGAAGTATTTAAATATTCAGTCGGCAAGATGATCGCTTTCCTTATTTTTACAGAGGCTGACAGAGTTTTAGTAAAAGTGTGGCAAAGCGGTGAAGCTTTAGTGCCACAAATTCTGAATGGAAAATTCAAGTCTTTCTGCAGATTTGAACTGAGAGCTGTCTAAAACCCACTCCAGTGGTAAATGTACTCCAGATCATTCAGCCTGTGTATTTTTGCCAGCTAAAATTGGGAACTCTTAACAAACAACCTAGTGGATCATTTTGTCTGTTATCATAGACCATTGACTGTTTTTAACTGCAGTAGCATTGCATTATTTACAGTACCTACCAGGGGTAAGCAGCCCAGATGATGTAATAAGTGCTTTTCTTACTAAGTACCAGATCAAGCAAGAGTACCAGAAGTTGAAGGGCACAACCAGATTTAAAAATAATTTTGGTTAATTGAAGGTATGGTCTAAAAAACCAAAGAAAAGCACAGAAGATACAATTCACTTGGGGCAAGTGGAAAGTACTGTATATAAGCAGAAATAATTGGTTACACCAGGACATGATGGGGAACAGTTGCTTAAATAGCAGTTCTGCAAGAAATGATCTGGGGGTTATTGAAATTGAGCCAACAATGTCATGCTGTTGCAGGAAAACCAAACATTGTGGTGCATAAGCAGAAAGGTAGTTTTTTAATCCTTCCACACTATTCAATACTGGTAAGGTTGTATCTGGAGACTTTCCAGCTGTAAGAGTACACCACAGGTCAGAGACAATCTGGGGTTGGGTACCAGGGATATTTCCCTGGTGAGGCTGAGCAGCCCCAGCCCAGATCATCAGACATCTCTATGGGAACAGAGACAGGCTGAGACATCAGCCTGCAGGCTCCATCATATGGCATCACTGGGGCAGGGACGAACAGCCCTGGGATGGGCTCTGATGGGTTCCTGGACCATGGGCTAGGGGAAGGTAGGGGGACCTCTGCTGGTTTTGGCTGGGATAGATTTAATTTTCTTCGTAGTAGCTAGTATGAGGCTCTGTTTTGGATTTTTGCTGAAAACAGTTTTGCTAATACAGGCATGTTTTAGTTATTGCTAGGCAGTGCTTGCACAGCGTCAAGGTCTTTTCTGCTCACCTCACCCCACCAGTGGGCGGACTGGGGATGCCCAAGAAGTTGGGAGGAGACATGGCTGGGACAGCTGACCCCAACTGACCAAAGGGATATTCCATACCATATGATGGAATACCATCATATTCCCTTCAGCCATATACAGCTGGGGGAAGAAGATGGAAGAGGAGGATGGAACTAGATGATCTTTAAGGTATCTTCCAACCTCAACCATTCCATGAAGTTTGGAGTCGTGATGTTTTCTTCCCAAGTAACTGTTATGTGTGATGGAGTCCTGCTTTCTTGGAGATAGCTGAACACCTGCCTGTCCATGGGAAGTTGTAAATGAACTCCTTGTTTTGCTTTGCTTGCATGCATGGCTTTTCTTTATCAGTTAAACTGTCTCAGTCCAGGAGTTTTCTAACTTTCACCCTCCTGATTCTCTCCTCCATCCCACCTGGGGAGAGTGGGTGACGCCTATGTGGGGCTTAGTTGTCAGTTAGTGTCAAACAATTATAGAGGCTCTGGGTAAGGTAGATCAGAGACAATAAAGAGCTGTTGATATCCTCAGGGTCCAGACAACAGTTTTGGGAAATGCACATGAAGAAATATTGGACCTTCCAGAGACAATTAAGAGAAACATGTTCTGAGATGCAGGAAATGTAACCAGCATGAAAGTTTTAAAGGAACACTTGCTTGGCTGTGTTCAGGTGTTGTCTTCAAACATTGTTTCCTAATAAAAGAAAAGAACAGTATTGTAAGAATAGTAAAGAAGCAAAGTAACACAAAGCAAGTATTAATGTTCTATAACTGTAGAGGATATTGCTATTTAAGTATTTCTATCTGATTGATAGATATTCACTAAAGAAAGAAGGTATTCCAACTGCATTTTCTGAAGAGTGTGCTGGATGTTACTTAGATATGATGACACTTCTCATCACCGCATGTAAACTTTATTAATAAAGTATTCTTGACTCATATTCACCTTTGCATTTCAAAACTTCATTTACTCTGTGTTAAATGAAATTTTACATACAGAAGTGTGGGAAGAGGGCAAGTTAAAAATTCCTTTTTAAAGAAATGTCATCTTCTAGCAGCTCAATTTTAACAATTTCTGTAGCACAGGGAGAAATTCTATTTATCATTGATGGGCTATTAACTGTTGAAATGTAGCTATTCATCTCTCATTATTTCAATAGCTCAGAGTCACAGATACTTGTACATTTACACTCATAATGCTTTGTATTTTTGCAGACCTCACTATTTTATATGAGCTTAACATATGAGGCTACATTCTCATTCCATTGAGACTCTCTTGACTCAGCAAAGAGAAAGGCTGGCAGAAGTCCAACTACTTCTCTTCAGTTCTGTGTTTGGCACAGAGCCAGACCCAACATAGTCAACCATCCGTGGTAAGAGACTAATCCCCAGAAGGCAGGATTCACCCTTTGGGGTGCAGTGAGTCTCTATATGTATTTTATTTCTTACTGTATCCTAGAGCAGTGGTATAGCAGACTGAATGATTATTCATCTGGACCTCCCTTTACTACTTCTCATTTTCTGTAAGTGTTCCTCTGGAACGGCAGAACAAAGGCTGTTGAATGGAAGCTCTGAATCCTTTAGCCATTCTGAGCTCATTTGTTCCCTAACCAGCTCCACTGGCACCTGTTCCGGTCTTCTCAGTACAGAAATGCTTGCAAGCATCTTCCTTTGCTGCACTCTACTGGGAAGCACTATTTTCACCCAAAGAGTAAATCTATTCCACCTCACAAGCTTGTCTCCCAATTTATTTTTATATAGCCATGGGGTATCAGTGCTATGATGAACTCCAGATGCCTGAAGCTATAAAATTCTGACATTGATATCATTGAATGATTGATGCTATTACTGACAATCTATGCTCTGAAATTAATTTGCTTGAACATTGTCAAACGGCACTTTCATGCAGGCAGTGCCTGTAACTAAACAAAAGTGCACTTCAAAGAAAGGTCATTGCAGAGATTTTGCTGCCTCTTTGAAAAGAAGAAAACAGTGTCAATTTTTCCACAGTCTGGAATGTGATGTCAGGAAATGCCTACAGCATGTGCATCTGTGTTTCAGCCTAGCTCCTGGATATGCACCAGCTGAAGACACTCAGGGAATGACCCATTGGGGTAAACTTTAATCTAGGATAGACTTTTCATTTTGCCTCCTTTTTAACGTAGAATGAAGTTTCCCATAGAGGGGTTATATCGAGGAGGTATATCAAGGAGGCGGATTCCTAATACACTTAGCACACCCCAGGATCATGTGGTAGATGTTACTTTCCTCTGTCCTGGCTTTCCAGAAGCTGATGGTGTGATGAGACCATAGCAAACAAGGAAATTCTAACTACAACAGTCTTCTGAATCATGTAATGATTTTAGTATGAGTCCAGAAAAAGACAGAAAAAGAATAGCAGTTATATGACCTGGGAAGATGTGGGTGCTGCCAGTTTGGAAAGATCTTTGTCCCTGAGGATGTGCCAGTGTTAAGAGATTGATGAAAGAAGGAGGTCAGCATTACTTTTGCCACATTACATGGAGTGAAAAAAGAGCCCAAAGGAAAAACTCCAGACCCTACTGTCCTTTTTCTAGGAGAGAAACTTGAGGAAGGTGTCATTCAAATCACTGAAAGGAGAAGTAAATCCTAAGTGGGAAAATATCAGAGAAGTATATGACAGTTGTGGCCCAAGGCAGGAGTCTGAACACCAAAGAACAGTGCTGGTGTTTTATTCAGTGCTAGTCATAGCAGAGCCAGACACGTTTGACGAAAGACTTATTTTCCCATAAAACCCTACGAAGAAAAGCTTTGTTGGTGTATCTTGTCAAAATGAGGAAGGTTTTCAAAGATATTTCTAGTAGAGTTCTAGTGGTTTAGGAACTCTTCTGAAAAAAAAAAAGGGAAATCAATCTTCCAACTCCTATTTTGTGTGATGCAAAGCAGGATTTGAAGTTACATCTTCAGATGTCTTGTGGGTCCCTCATCACACAGGTGCTGATACAATTTTTGACCAAGTGACTATGAAACCATTTATACAAAGGACAACTGCTTAAACAGGAGCATGAAATGGACCCACACAGTGAATCTTTCCCAGCTACCTGTGACTGTACCTCACATAGGAGTCGTAGGGGGATACCACAATATATTTCATTCTGTCCCTTGGCATGCAGGCTTCATTCACCCAAGCACTTGATTTACATCATACATTTAATTGAGATTACCAAGATGGCTTTGATAATGTCTTATTTGAAACTACTTTGTTCTCTGAATCCTTTGGATGTTCCCTGTTGGGAACCCTCACGAATTTTCCATTTATACTAGAAAAGCTTCCTCAGAAAAACAGAGTGACCTTTATGGTTTTTTCCCCCTAAAAGTACAGTGCAGCCAGAGAAATGCTGGATGGGCTGGATATAGTACGATTTCGATGGTTCATGCCATTAAACTTTGTAAAAGCAACAAGGATGATATATACCTGCAATGTCTTCCCTAAAATATATGCTTTGACATCAGAGGTGTTTGCTGTCCCCATAACAATTTGGAAGTCTGTATTGTACTACGCCTTTGATTTCACGGCAATGAAAAGGGTGAAATGCAACAGAATATTTCTAATGCAGAATAATAATCACTTTAGTTGGATGAGCAGTAAGTGTGCAGAATGATCTAGGCTGAAAGCAGGTGGTTTCAGCAGAGCTGTGGGATCCAAAAATCATCAGGCAGAGTTTCAAGTCAGCAGATTAGAAAAAGAAAAGATCATTATCTATGTCACAGTTAAATTCTCTCACTTATTTGAGGAGGGCTGGTGTCTAGGATCAAAACTGTCAAGGCCGAGGACACACTCAAGAGACCCTTGGGATAAATGAGATCTGAACTTATATAGCTCCTTCATAGCTTGATGAGTTGGAGCTGAAAGCTACATTTAAGTGCTGGGAAGTGGGCTATGAGGATTAATTGAGTGTCCAGGGAGAATGGAGTGAGTTTCTTGCATTTTTGCCTCATACTTTTAAGGAAAAATGTGTGATGTTTCTCAATTCACAGAGATGAGATTGCCAATAGGGTAAAAGGCTCCTGAGTGTTAAGATGAAGAATTAGAGGAGGAAGGTTACCTGTCCTTATGAAGACCTGGCAACATGGAGGAAGAGTGGGAAGTGTCTGAGTGCAGTGCTGCACAAGCAGGCAGGAGCAAAAGGGAGCATCTTGGATGAATGATCCATGACAAATAGGTAGGAGGATAAATTTGTTTTTCTAAGAAACACTTTCTTGATTGTCTCTCTCCTGGGCTCTGTCAGAGCTGCCTGGAGCTGTGCCTGTGAATGGGCTGTTTAGTCTGAAACATCCTTTACTTGACTCTGCTTTTTCCTGGGTGTCTTGCTGATGGCAGCTGATGCCTGCTAGCATGCTGGCATGCCACCCACGATGGCAGGAACACCATCAGAGCCTCCCTTAGCACAGCTTCCAACTCCCTTTTCAAGGCTGAAGCAATCTCCCTCATCTACCCCTTGGGAAAGAGAAACACAGACAAAACAAGGAGCAGTTCAGCAATCACAAAGTTCACTGTTGTAAAAGATTAAAGATATCATGACGATTGAATTTCAATTGACAGAAACACTAGGTCAGCCCAAACTATTCAAACATTTCTCCGCAACTGCTGATTGGAAGTTTTGATTCTTTAGTAATGACGTGCAGCCTGAGCTCACAGGGATAAGTCCGAAGTCCTTGTTATCAGCCTCCATAACTGAACTAGAAACAGAGTCTGACAAGTGTATCTAAGGATGAAACTCAGATTGGCAGAGAGATGGGCTGAATATGTCACCAGGCTTTCACCAACTGCAGCAGCAGATACTGCTGTGCCTTTAACAGGTCTGTTTTGACTGAGATGTAGAGACTTTTCTGACTCAGCTGCAATCAAAAAGTCATACATGGTCTTTATTTCTTGTCTTTGAATAAAAGAGTTTCTGTTTCCAGTTTTCAAACACAAAATCAATCCCACACGCATCCTCATGAAGACAATGAGACTTATCATGTATTGTTCTACAGCTTCATTCCTGACTGTCTGTCATATTTTCAAGTCAGAGATAAGATTGAAGGGAAAGTTTTGTTATTCAGTAACCTCCTCCATCTCTCTGCTTATACAAGATTGACTCCTTGTTCCATTTTGACCAGTTTTCAATAACTAAAATGAAGTGTTGCCTATCATGGGCATGTTTCTCTCAGGCTGACAGACATTAAGATTAGTCTACTTCTTAGAGGTCAATCTACAGGTATTTTTGCTCTGTGTCTTTCTATACCTTCTATTTTTCTTCTTCCACTGTAAAATAACTCTTGTTCTTCCATCTCCAGAACAAAATAACAGGTATTTTTGTCTCCTCTGTATTTACCTATCTTTGATCAACTAATACACAATATCTTCAGTTTTGTTTTTTGCTTGTTTGTTTAAGTATTACAACCCCCATCTTTTTGTTTGACATATTTCCCAGTTTCAAGTTCCATACATTCTTCAAGATCTTAAAACTATATTAATGAACAAATCCTTTGAGCATTAGATTATACAGGATAGTTTTAATTATTTCCCTGACAGGGCTACCAAAAAGACCTTTCAATTTAAAGACACTCAATCATTTCAACAGTCTTCTCAGTATGCAGCAGAGAAGGTGGAAGGAGTTTCAAGGCTGGGCAAAAAAAAGACCGTGTGTACACAACATTATATTTATAATTCTCTTGCCTCCAAAACAGAGGTTTCTTGGGATAACTATACCTCTAATATAATTGCCAAAGATAAGGATGAAAGCTGAATACATCTTAGTAAAATCTCTCATGTTTTGAACTGTAGATTGCTTCTCAGATGCATTGGCAGCATCTAGAAAGAGGAGAAGTCAATAGCTGGAAGAAGCATTTTATCAAAGATGTACTATATCTTTATCCCACTCTTGTGGCTCTATTTCTTTTTTCTGCTGAGTAGAGTAGGTCACAGTAGGTCCAGAAGTAAGAGACCAGGAAAGCTCACTTCTTCAGGACAACTCCATAAACTCCTCCTGTAGCTGAGGCAATGTGCGATTCCAAAATATGTTTAATAGCCCATGAGTGTCTCCAGTCTGAGTAGAGTAGGTCACAGTAGGTCCAGAAGTAAGAGACCAGGAAAGCTCACTTCTTCAGGACAACTCCATGAACTCCTCCTGTAGCTGAGGCAATGTGCGATTCCAAAATATGAAGTTTAATAGCCCATGAGGGTCTCCAGTTTCAGATGTCTTTTTTGTCTTGAATGTAATTTAAAACTTCTACCTCATTGAAGGTGACGGGAACCCTATCATTGTGCTAACCACCAGTGCTATACTTCAGTAGCCTCTCAGCCTCCTGCCATGTGTGGAGGTTGTTGCTCCAAATTTTTCATCCAGATGTTTTGTTATTGTTTAATTTAGGATTTAACAAATGCAAGAACAAGGCACGTTGTTTGTTTTCCTTCTAGGTGGGTAGTGGTTTCTTGACACCGGAAATCTCGGCTCATGTATGCCAGGAAAACTGATGATGACTTCTCATAGTTGTGTTGCATGTTAATAACAATTTAACTTTCCATGCCTCCTCCTGCCAGGTAGTCTTCTAAAGCCTTTCCTTCTTTCAATATAGGAAAACTTAAGTTAACCTTAATGTGTTATTGTGTTTTTTTTTCTCTTCTCATGTCATGTGAACAGCAGAATAGCACATATTAACACTGAGTAGTTGTAAAGATATGTTGGTCCACAGGTGCTAAATCATCATCTTCCTTCAGAATCTTGTTCCTGGCTTTCTGTAAGCTCTAAAATATTGAGTATTTTCTGCCTCTTTTGAAAGTTTTCATTGTAACCTTTCAGAAAGCAGGATTTTGGACAACAATTATAAAGCTTCTTGCACACTATTTACACCCTGATTATGTTATTTTATGGGAGGAAGATGTCTTCATTGGTGTCTGTGATCCCACTATGTACTCCAATTTATAAATATGGAATACAATCCACTGTGATTTGTTGTCAGAAAGTGGTGAGAGCTGACTGTTCTCTAAGAGAGAGACCAGACCAGAAGGTGATCCTTGTGCAGGCAGTGTCTTCACTAATGGGACAGAATCCCTCAGGAGCCTTACCTGGTAGAGAGCTGGGTACAGGTACCAGTGTCCTCTAACAGCTCCAGATGTGTCAAATGTTGAACCAGAGCCAGGGTCCATGCAGGGGTTTCAGTCATGAGTATAATGTGATTGAGCAAGGGGCAGGACTGGAGACTGGGCTACAAGAAGATTAGGCTCCCTAGCCCATCCAGTAGTCATCACTAAATATAGGGTGAGAGATAAGATACAGCATACATCTGAGAGGTTTGGTGCATCTAGGCATCAGGGCTAGAGACAGGCTAGATACTCCTAGAACAGAGAGCAAGCAGGGACTAAAGGTCCAGGGCTGAGCTGAAATGGGCATCCTGGGCCCATGGACAGAAGGCACAGGTGGAGGCCCCAGACAAGACTGGTTAATGCCATTTAGGCCTATTAATGCCCTCAGGGCTCTGACACTCATCTACTCAGGGCGGAAATTAATTGAAGGTTAAGGCACCTAAACCTTCTTATCCGTGTGCACTTATGATAGTTGTCCAAGCTCCATTGGAACTGGTATGCACCTAGGACTTAATAAATCTTCCTAAATATAGGCCATAGGTCATTGGCCACACACAAACATATCTGAAACTTCTACAGAGAGCTGACTGAAGACCATGTGCACACCTCTGAAATTCAGCAGGCCCTAAGCATCCTTGCAGACAGTCATGTTGTCATACCTGTTGCAGATATACTGACCTGAACAGTTCATAGCATTCAACTCAGATGCCTAGAGCCAGTAGCTAAGCTCATTTTAGACACCATGGATGAGTTGTCTGAGAAACTCAACATGGAGATGAGAAATTTCCAGGCTGATATAAAGGTCTGATTTTTTTTTTTTTTTTTTAATTTTTGGTGCTCAGCTCTGGAAGTTCCTATCTCATAATGATGTTGGCAGATGACTCATGTTCTTACTTTTCCCTCTCTTTTCACTACATGGACAAACTATGCACTGAACTCAATCTAGGACAAGAATTTTATAGGAACATGAAAGGGGTGGGTGGGAGAGCAGATCATGTTTGTCCTGGAAACTCTTTGATCCAATCCTCCTCCTTTATCCTCAGTTGTATATACTCAAGGTCCATGCTATAGCCCTAATCCTTATCTTCAAAATCAGGTTGTGTTACATTGGCAGCACATCCTTAACTATGGAAACTGCGATGCTGACAAATAAACTCGTCCAGAAAGGAGAGCAGTACACTTAAAACTATAATCATCATGAGTCACTACAGCAGCTTTTTAGAACCTAAAGTTGTGTTTTGACTTCTGCTTGACTTTCAGCAGAAAGCCAGAATGTTCTGAAGAAATCAGACACTATAAAAATAATAATTTCCTTGGTAGTCCAAATTTTCTTTTACTAGGTAGTTTTGATATAAATTTTTTACTTAGCACTTGGAATAATCTTAAGACATGATTCTTTCAAAGTTTCAACATTATGAAAAAGTAAAGATGTGATTTAAAAAAAACCCTGTCTAATTAGTGGGAACACAATTATGTGAAAGCTAAACACTTTAAAAAAATCCATGAAAAGGTTTAATTTAGTCTTTCTTTGATGAATGTTTTTGTAGACCATGACTGGTTTTGGTCCCTCTTTGTTAAATCTTATTTGAGACACAGGGAAAAAGAACAAAGTCTTGTTAAGAACTATAAAGTATACCTGAAGAAGATCTTGTATTCAGGAGACAACTCTGTTAGTGAAGCCTAGAATTTTAGAATGTCTTCTAAAAATCCTTGAAAGATGAACGAGTATGAAAAAAAGAAAAAAATCTGCAATATTAAATTGGATGTAATATAACTTGTTGGCTTTTGTGGACCAAGGCTGGAAAATGTCAAAAGCAGTTATAAAGAGTTGGCAACACTGGTGAAGGGATAAAAATTGTTCACAGATTTTGGGGCTTGCTTTTGATGAAACCATACTCCCAGTTCATCATGTCTGCTGCTACGTGTTCATCGTAGGTGAATACAAACAAATTGAATTAGCACTATGCAATGTGTAAGCTGTACACTGGCATAGCCAGCAAGGTTTCCAACTGTCTGCCAAAGGGCAGGGAAAACCCTTTGTAATTTCTACCTTTATACATCTAATAAGATGTGGAAACATATGCAGTCCAGATTTTAGGTCATTAGTTTTAATGGTCTCTTCAGTTGAGATCCTGCAGGATAAAAATAAGTCTAGAAGAACCTCAGATATTTATCTAGGAAAAGCAAGGAACAGCAGACTAATTGGACTGAAAGCTGCATGGCAGGACACAGCTGCTTTGATGTGCGATAGCTCCTTCCCATCACAGACCAGCCTCTTATGTTCACAGTCCCTCAGAACGGCTGCACCATAGCTTGTTGCTCTGATCATCCTGTACAGTCAACATCTGTGGCAAAGCGCAAACCCAAAGCCTGGGAACTGTTAGCGATGAAATTAGCTAATCTGAGGGTGATTTTTCGTTATTTCTCCTGCCTTCACACTTACCTATTTGTGGCAAAACTGGTGCTGTTTTTCCCCATTCTTCTTAGAAATGGACAGTAAAGCTTATTAGTTTTGTACATTCCAACTCCTCTTTTTCTCAGGATTTCTATTCTTAACCTCTCCAACTGTAGAGAGAATATATGGTCAGACTCCTACTCACCTTTTACCAGTCAGAAGTATATGTCAGGTTGTTTTCTGTCATTAGTGTCTTAAAGAAGTGTGAAAGTTAGAAACATTGCAATAAGGAGTTGTGACTTTTCTCCCAGAGGAGCTTAAAGGCACTGCTAATGTATTGAACCAGATTTTAATTCATTACAGTTGAACTGCTACCTGAGGCTGCAAAAGTCAGTCAGCAGATGAGTTGGGCTTCTTCCTGAGGAACTTTCCTCTTGCCTCCATAGGATGAATGTACCAGTCTCTTTACAACCCTTCTCTGAAGACAGAAACTCTTCCATATGACACTCTAATTGCACAATAAAAGTGATTTAATTGGAAATAATTACTTGTTTTCAAAGTACCATAATTATTTCAGCCCAGACTCAGCTTGTGGAATAGTTCACAGATGATGGTGTCTGTTTCATTTTTAACTATTGTGCACATCCTTCAGTTTACCTACTTGGTATTGTTTATATTGCTACAAGGAACTACAGACAAAGGGCTGTTGGTAAGAGTACTCAGAAATGAAACACAGTCAGAGATAAAATATCTTCAAAGAAAATATCAGAAGGCCTTAAAAGAATGGAAGATGCTTAGGGGAAGTGCCTATTTATCTGACTGCAGCCAAGTACACAAGCATGAGGGCTTTTTTCTGATGTTGGAGTCTAAGATCAAAAAATCAGTGAACTCTTAGAAACCATTTCTATAGACAGTTTTGGGGGAAGCAGGAGCTGGCATAACAGAGTAAGTGAAGCAAAAAAAAAAAAAAAAGCTATTTGACAAAGATGTTGCAGGATTGAGACCAAGAGAGGCACAGGAGGACCTGCAAGATCCAGGCAATGAGCCTGGCTGTTTAAGTTCAACAGGAGCATCCTAAATTTGTGAGGAGATTGTGAACTTTAGTTAGACTTGATGAAGCCTTGCTCTTGGGCTAACCCTCTCCTCTGGCAGCTGTTTGAGTAAATATGCAATCCTTCATTTTGACAAAGCTCTTTTACATCTCTTTCCTCAGCAGCTGGTCAAAAGCTTCCCTGAGGCATTTCTCAGAGGTATTAAGTGTGGCTGAGAGAGAGACCAAGTTCCCAAGCAGATGTACCTTGACAGATGTGAAAGAACATGTGCTGATTGCCTGACACCAGTGTTTAAAAGGGACTAAAGGGGTGTGATGCAGAGTTTGGTTTGTATCATGATGGAGATTTTTATTTTGGGCTAGCTTTAGTGCAAGAGTTATTCCAAAAATAGCTCTGGCAAACAGCTTACGCCTTTTAAACTCAGTCACAAGGTAGTCTAAAGTAAGCAATTCTGCTGCTGAAATATGTATCACACAGCCTTTGGGATTACTTTAATGGCCCAGGTGTGACTCCACATTAGCAGCTGTTCTGATGCAACTTTCACCTGTAGATCAGTTTGTGGAGATGTCTCTGCATTTCTGCTTTCAGCCAGTACACCCAAGCTATGCTTTTGTATCATTTCAGAGGCATGATCTCATGCACTCAATTATCCTGGTGTAATGTGAATTGTTAAGGTCATTCTGTTGTTCATTAATTGGTTGTGCCATATTAAAATAGTCTCCCTGAAGTCCTCTGCATAACAGATTAATGTGAGTTTCTACACAGACCTAGCAGTTTGAAGTGTGTCACCAGCAATCTAAATGACGCTGACGTGCTGGGTTGATAGTTATTCTCTGTACTGCAGGAGGGAAAGATTTCAATAACATTTCAGCTGTGTTTGGATGTCTGCTGGAAATACTGTCTCTGAAATACCAAATGAAACCCATGTGCCATGAAGAGAATAAGTAGAAAAATGAAGATCATTTGGCTATGTCTGAAGAGCTCATGTGAACCCTCAGTGTTAGCAGACAGATGATGAGAAGCAATAAAATTATTGCTTTTTAAAATCACGGCTGAGAGTCTGGGAAGCCACCTGTAGGGAACCTCTAAATGCTTGGTCCCACTAAGTGACTGACCATATTGTTTTTAATAATCTCTTAATGTAAACTTGGGGAAGTTTATTCACAAACATCATTGTAATTTCCATGGGCAACTAATCATTGCTTTTGTACTCATGCCCAGCTGCAGCTGGTTGCAGCTAAAAATGGAATGCTGAATATTTTTTTTTTCCCTGTAGTTTGTTTTGGTAATTAAGATTCTGATAATTGGAGCATTATTATGAGAGTGAGAAGCATGAAAGCTTTGAAAAACCTACCTTGTGATCAAGCTTTTTTCTGAAAAAGTTGGCTATGGGCCTACTGATGGGCAGGATTATTCCCTGAGTCCTCCACTGGCTCATTCTTCTTTTGACAGTTCTTTCAGGATCCAGAGTTCTCATAGGAACGACTGCTTCCCTGGGCAAGCAGCCCTTCAAGCTTGCTCTCTGCACCCCATTTACCTGATTTTTCTAATCAGTCTGTCTTCATGAACTCCACCTGTTTTCCTGATCATTGGGAACTCTATGTCCTTCAGCTGGGATATAAGGTACATGAGAACATAAAGCAAAAAATATTCACCATGAGAGGAGTTAACCATTGGAATAAGGGCCCACAGAGAGGGTGGGCGCTCCATCCTTGGGGGTATTCAGATCTTGACTGAATCCCAGATCAGGCTCTGAGCTGCCTCACCCAAATTTGAAGCTAATCTTGCTTTGAGTGGGGAAAGGGGTCTTGATATTTCCAGGAGTCTTTTCTAACCTAAAGTTTTCTATGACTGTATTCTTATCATAGAGTGATTTTTACCTTTATACTGAAATTCAGTAAAGCTCATTCAATGATTTAATCTGAATCCTTGGAGAGTTTTGGCTATGGAAGTTAGGAAGTCCTGAACTGATTCCAAGAAGAAATTCAGGCCTCAAACACCTCTTTGCACATTTAGAAGGTGTTTTTTTGAGGTTTACATCTCTTTACATAAGTACAAAGGTTTTATAAAGTGGGTGGAAAATATTGCCAGTCCAGATGGGGGCACACCTTAAACCCTTATCACCATGAAGTGTGTGCAGCTCTTGGGCATGAACTGAGCTGGTGCTGCCTCAGCACAGAATACATTTAACTGCATGTTGTGGAAAGAGCTTTTCCTTTCCTCAGGAGCCACCAAAGACCAGTGCTGTGTCAGGTTTTGCATACCTGCCCTTGCAGCAACAGAAAGTCACTCAGTTGAATCAGACAAAAATGGCTGATAAAAGGTAAAAAGAGGGACTTTTTTGTATAAAAGTGGGGGTGCCCAGGCACAGAAGCTGTTACATTCCCTAGTATCTTTGAAATCTAAAAACATGTTTTACAATAGAGTAAAAAAATACTATATTAAGGTTATGAAGTCCTTAAGTCCATGGACCAAAGCCTGTAGTTTCCTGAACTCTGTAGACTTCTTTCTAAACAGTGTCTCAACTCAACTGGGGCTCTCAGAAGAGGAAGTTTCTTGGGTTTTGTTCCCTAGTGAACGGACAGTGTTGCCCATCATGCTTGTCTTTGGCTCCCTTTATGAGAAATCTAAAGATTAGAGGGTTCAGCATAGAACCAAGGAGCTTCAGCTTGCATCGCCTCCTCAACCTTAAAGGTTTGGAAGTGACTAGACAGTCAAACTTGTTAAGTAAGGGGCATTCTCCCTGTCCTTTTAAAGAGGGGCCTCCGGGCCTAGAAAAAACATGCAATTGAGGACATATAATTTAGGTATTGTGGTTTCAGGACATAACTGGGGAGAGGGAAAATCTTGATTCTGTTTCTAATTCCCAAAACCTATTTCTATGTTCTATTACTTATGTTACAGTCATTAGGTAAAACACAGAAAAGCCTGCTAGAGTAATAAGAAAGAATGTTATGCAATTCAGAATGTAAATAAAGCACATGATTATACTTTACTCAGTCTGTAAGCTGCTTGAAAGGTATAAATTAAAAGCTATGTGAAGCCTGGAGATGAGATATTAAGATTCTGCTTCAGTTCTTCCCAAGATTTTTATTTAAAAATTGCTTGAAATAGATGAAGATCAGACAAATTAATTTACATATGAAATGAAGTCTACTTGTAATTCTCTGACATTTGAGCTGCTGACAAGATAGTTCATTACAAAAACAACAAACTAAGCCAGGTTTACAGAAAAGAAGGAGTATCTTTTTGTTATTTCAACTGATAATCTTTGAAAAAATATAGAAGTTCTAAGGCAAAAAACCCTTCTGCAGAACTGTAGACATTTATGGCTACAAGAACATTACTCACAACGAAGTTTTAATTGTAGTAGCCTGAAAATGTTCACAGGCTATTTTGGGGAAAAATAAATGAAGAGCTACAAACTGGCTGAATTTTTCAATATGAAAAACTTCATTACAATTCCGATTTTTTTTCCTTTTGATGTATCAGAGAAACTGGTGCACTTTCAGAAATTAGAGGAGACTTGTGTTGTCTCTATTAAAGACATCAACTATTAGAGTTGTTTGTGTGTTTTTTTTTTTTTTAAGAGGTGAATCTAGTGAACATTACTGAATAATGTTGAGATTATTCAAACAAACTATTATTATTACAAACTAATCCAGCAATCTGCATATGAGATAGATATACCAAACGTGATGTGCCGAAAGAGATAAGATGTAAATATCTGAGTAACAGAGCAGGATTTTGCTAATTTTCATCATGGGATCAACATTTTACATGGGATATTTGGAAAAAGTAAAGCAATTAATTTAAAAAATGATCTATAAGGTTGGGTGTGTATGTTTTGAGTGATTCTTAATTAAGACACAATTTTCAGAGTTAAAGACCCTACCTGCTGTGAGTGCTTGGATAGTCTGGGAATTTGACCTTGCATGTCTAAACTGTAGATCACAGACACTGTGCCATTAAAAATAATAAAAACCTCAAAATGGTCTTAAATGTTTGATCCATGACCTTTCTTCCTGTTCTTAAAAGTTCAGAATGCTCATGGCCATAGGACCACTGAGCTCAGTGGCAATACTAATTTAGACTTACATTTATACATTGACTTGTATATGGTACAGAGACATGGCAGAATTTCTTTTGTACTTTTATAGTATTTGGGAAAATAAGATTGCTTTCTTTAAATGTGTTCATACATACATATACACACATAAACACACGCAGAAAAAAACCACAAACAAACAAACAAAACCCACCCACTGTTTCCATTCAGTGATAGTGTCAGTTTTTGGGACACATGGTGATCCTTTGATGATGATGGATTTGTGATACTATTCCCTGAACAATAGCCCAGGACATTCTTTGTTATTTTCCTTTCTAATTCAGATATTTTATTAAGCACCAAGCTCTGTTTTTCCAGTGCAGGCTTCCATTTGATTAAAAGCAATGATTCTCTAAGTCAGGTTTGTCTGGTTGAGAGTCATTTCTTATGCCCATGCAAGCAGGTCTGTCAAACTGTGACCCTTCCTCATCCCTGACATGTTTACATTGACAAGGTCACAGAGAGAAATGTAAGTTGTTTGGTTTGAATAAAAACAATCATAACATTTAAATCACAAGCAGATCATAACCCAGTGACATGGCAATGGAAATATCTCAAAGTGCTGCCCACATTTTTCAAATAAGAAGCTGTTATAATATTGATTTATGGGCCATGATATTTTAACAAAAGAGAAGCTCAAAATATCTGCATCTGGCATTAGTTAGAGGATGTCTAGAGGCAGCTGGGACTTATCCAAGCCCCATCTACATCTCCCCTAGTAAACTACCCATATCCAAAATCATCCTTTGGTACTCTGGCTGCCTGGCACAGAACAGCCCATGCTGTTCACTTTTCTTGTTCTCTAAAGGGTAACTATGCACAGACTGGTTACTGAGAGTAGTTTTTGTCCTCTGCTAGGTCCTAAGGGAAGTGCTAGATGTCCCAGACCAAAACTGTGCTGGTCTGAAGAATACGGCGATACCTACAGTCTGGGTCTGGTACCCATTGATTACCTTCATTCTGCTTAATTTATTAGGAAATTAACTATAGCCTTTGAGTGTTTCTTGCTGCCTCCAACAAACTCCACTTCTCTTTGTTCAGATTCATTACAACTAATAGCCACTTAACCAAGTGATTTAATGTAAGGCAGGAGCTGAGACAGCCCGATTTTCCTTCATAGAGAGAGATGGGGTAGATCATCTTGTACATATATACAAGGCAGATAGACAACACTGCTTTCTTGGAAATAGCTGTCTCTCTCTCCAGAATACACAGAGATTTAGACTGACAGCTCCCTGATGTGGACATCTCTGGCTGGTGCCTACTCTAAGCCAGGATGAATATGGGGATTTGTGTTTCCTTTTTTTTTTTCCCATAGGAGTAGGGAAATAATCATAGAATGGTTTGGGTTGGAAGGGACCTTAAAGATCATCTAGTTCCAAACCCCCTGCCATGGGCAGGGACATCCTTCACTAGACCAGGTTGCTCAAAGCCTCACCCAGCCTGGCCTTGAACACGTCTGGGAAGCGGGCATCCACAACTCCCCTGGGTAACCTGTTCCAGTGCCTCACCACCTTCTCCATGAAGAACTTATTCCTGATATTTAATATGAATCTTCCTGCTTTCAATTTGAACCTATTACCCCT
>NW_010251962.1:17639-22190 GCF_000690775.1 Eurypyga helias | reverse complement strand
GTGTCATCGGCAAACTTGCTGAGGACCATTGCTTCCAGATCTCTGCATTTAGAAGATGGTAAGCAGCACAGCAGGGTGTCATATGTGAAGAAATACCACGTGTTACTTTTCTGAACTGGGTTTTACTTCCACACCTGAGGATGCCAGGCTGCTGGAGTGCGTCGCTCCAGCAATCTGAGAAGTCTTCCATCAAGCCAGAGACCTGAATTCCTTAAGGAAGAGGTGAAAAAAAAATTGTTGAGTCAGACTTACTCCTTTCTCTTGGAAGCAAATGTACCTGGAATTTCCTGTGCTGAGCATGGCGAGCATGCATGTTGCAGGTTTTTGGGTTGGTAGCCGGGAAGAACCATTGCGGTCCTCTTGTTTGGTGATGCTGGTGTGTGCTGGGTAGCCTCTCATCCCACCACTGTGCCGTGGGCTCTGTGCTGGGATGGATCCTGCTGTTGGAGGGGCTCTGCGAGAGGGAGCAGCGACCTGGATGCAGGATGGGGGGTTTTTCCCTTCATGGATTTGGTGGGAGGTGTGGGTAAGGTTCTGTCGGCAGTGAGATGGCACAGCTGGTGCAGGGTGGACCAGGGGAGTTGTGAGCATGGTGTAAGGAGGTACCATCGATATAATGATGGTGAATCACAGGTGATGGTGTTCACGATGCTTTTGGACTGTTTTTCTGATGACGTCACTGACTGGTGCATCCTCCACAGACACGGGCTGCTCACATGGCGTGGCCTCGGGGCACTGCTCCGGTACACATGCCGGCTCCTGGCTGGAATAGAAGTAAACATGTGCTAGATGTGCATGTCCTGGGTTGGCCCAGATACCCCAGCAGCTCAGTTTTTTATGTACCTAAATTATTCTTCTGCTGCGGTAAGCTCTAGCTGTCCATTCAAGCATTTAAAACTCTACTGCTGCATTTTTTGAAATGCTGTCATTCTCCCCAGCATCCTTGTGCTCATAGCGCAAACACAGGTTTTGGGAGGAGGGCTTCTGAATAGTTTAAATTGGTTCCTGCCAGTAGACAGTTTCAGCTGTCCACCTCCAGTCTGATCTTTGGGTGACAGAGCCCTGCAGTCTCTGCTGGCTAATTCCCAGTGATGGCTTAGCCCCTGATGAATGTTTCCAGCATCCGTTTGTGCAGGTGGGACCTGGTGGTCCCTCGTGCAAAACTGTATTTTCTGCAGTACCCTCACAGGTATTCTGGGCCACCACATCATTTCCCCCTTCCCAAAGTCAGGGAGGATGCAGCGGCGGCCTCTGCAGCTCTGGCACACGGTGATGCCTCCATGCATCACTAGCCCATCCTCTGTCTGTCGTGAACCTGGGGTGCCGAGTGGCTCTGGGATTCAGTGCTCCTGGCATCTTGTAGGTGTATCAAGCTCATGGTCAGGTGCTCGGTGGTTGCTCGCCTCGTGTGCCTTCCAGCCATCCCTCCGGTTTGGGGTCCCTGTGGCAGAGTGGGATTCACAGGGATCTCTGCACCAGCATTCATGGTCATGCCGGTCAGAACAGATGGATGCTCACAGTTGGGCGGTACCAGCCCACATGCCAGGGCAGAGGTAGAAATGACAAGTTTGAGATCTGAGGCTTAAACAGCAAGATCAGCCTTTATAATAATTAACTAATAATATCCATAATATAATATGTAATAATTAATAATTAACTAATTTCATTGAAGTCCACATTGGTGTGGGCCACACTGGTATTACCTTTAGTGAACCAAATAAGAGACTAGGGGTGGTCTTTCCTTTTTAAAGAAAGGAAAATCCACACTACTGTAAATTTTTGGTTGTTAGAAATTTTGGACTTGCAGTATCCGAGGAATTTGGGAATGAAGTCATTTGTCTTGGTGCCTGTTAACCCTAAGCCGCCTGGGACAGGCTGTGTATTGCCTCTTCTCATTAAAAACATTAACATGTGGTTGCATGTCTTGAGTTACAATCTTGAAGTTTGGCATTTTTTGCAGATGATATGGGTACGTTCAGGGCTGAAACCCCTCGGATTCTGGCTCAAGTTGCTCGGGGTGAGATGCTCCAGCTCGAGCTACAAAAGAGCCTGCTCCGACGTTTCCCATCCCAGTGCATTGATTTTGCTCAGGTGAAGTTTCTAATCAAAGAGGAGGGTGGCCATTCGTAGCCCGGATGATGGGAAGAGGGATTTTGCTCAGGCTGCAGAGGAGGAAGGGTGAAGCAGGGCTGTGGGAAACGTCAACTCTGGAGCAGTTCAGCCCTAGCCATAGCAGGTTTCCCAGCTCAGGTGATTTTGTGTGTGTTTATGCTGGTTTAGAGGGCATGCGCTAAAATACAGCATTTTCTGAAGGATTCTCAGGTTGTGTGAGGTTCTGCACAGTTTGGAGAATGACTCCATTGGATTTGGGAAGGGTGTTGGGCATGTGAGGCATCGCCTTTTATTTGTATTTTAAAATCAAGAGTAGAGGCCGACAGTTTGTGGTGGCAGGCTGGAATTTTGTGGCAGTGTTAAGCTTCCAGAGCCCGCCATCCAACCCTGGGGATGGTGGGGGGGTTTTTGAGGTCTTCTGGTGCTGCTGGAGGGGTAGAGGCAGTAAGCTCAAGAATGAGGAAAATCAGGCAAAACGGTTAGGAGCACAAGCTCTTCGCGTGTCTGTGGTGTCTGAGATTGAACAGGAATGTGCAAACGAGGGCCTCCAACCTTAATTTAAATATCAGTGCCTTCAGGGCCAAAGGCTGGTGTAACTCCAAAGTCTGTCTTGGGACAAGTCTCTGTTAGAGTTTCTGTTTCAAATTTGTTATTTTTGAGCCGTTACTGTGAAAGAAGAAAAACAACATCTGGCCCCACGTTACGAACGGGGTTTTTGTTGCTTGTTTCTCAGTTCTTGCCAGTAGTAAGTATTTAAAAATCAAAGGTCCAGATTTTCCACTGATGTAAATTATTGTTGGTTCCATTGACTTCCCTGAGCTTACAGGAGTTTTAAACGACCGAGGATCTAGTACAACATCCCACGTCAAGATTTAATGCAGTCGTGATGGGGTCCTTATTGTCTGTCACTTGCATTTTAAGCAGTGCTTAATTGCACAGTTTTTATACACAGGCACTTGCATAAACTCACGCATGCACAGAAAAATGGTTTTACATGTTGATGCTGAAGCAGTTTAATTTCATGCACAGCACTAGGTAAAATAAAAGTATTTAATTAAAATGGATTTTTTTCATGGAGCTTGTAAGGAATTTTCCGGTTTAGATACTGGTTACCCAGATGTGCACGTTCTTCGTTATTCCCTGGCTGTCCCCGTTAGGAAACGGAGACATGAGGTGGTTTTCCTTGCAGAAGGGCACGTGGCTCCCTGGGTGCAGGGGGCGACCCTGTGACTGCAGCCTGATGGGTTAACAGTGTGTCTGTATTCAGGTGATGGACTGGCAGGTGCTGATGACTGAAGGACCCCTTCTAATTGGCACTCATTAATGGTGTCGGAAGAAAACTGCCTGGAGAGGTAGCTTCTGCACTGCTGACTGACTTCCAGGTGACCCGAGCACTGTGCTACTCCGTCCTTCTGCAGCTTGTCGAGGTGTCCATGCCTGGGCTGGGTGACATGGCCTGCTGAAGCAGCCTGGTATTTACCCAACACCCCAGCTTCATCCCTTGCAGGGCTGTTGTAAACCGTGAGCCAGAGGCACTTCCCATCCCTTAACTGATGGGAGAAGAACAGGAAAGGAAGAGGTGATAATTGTCTTGTGTTAAAACAGGGATAATTACCACTATAGAATTCCACTAGAAAACAACTAATTATTCATCCTCACAACTGGATTGAGTTTCATGGCTGCCTTTGGGCTGGGTCACGGCAGGAGGCTGGAGGAGCGAGCCCTGTGCCTTGCCACCCGGGCCCATGGATGGCTCCCTGAGGGATGCTGATTTGGGGTCCAGGTGGGGCAGCTGCTGGCAGAAGCTGAACCTACTGCTGCATAAAACCTGGCTGCCAGCATGTGCCTGTGGTACCCTGCCTGTGCTTGTGGACGTGACCTTATCCATGTGACACAGCTGGGTCAGCATGTCTGAAAAGGGTCCTGTCATAGGAAGGCTGGGCTGGCGAGGCTAAAGGTCCATCTGACATAGTCTCCTGGCTCTGGCTGTGTCCAGTCTGTGTTCACAGGGAACAGTAAGAAAAGCATGAGGTGTTTTTACCACTGGGATTTGGGCAGATGGATTGAGCGATGCTTCCCTGGTGCACTCCTGCATCTCCCGGTAATCCACAGTGTAAGGAGTCAGTGAGTGGTTTCTCCATATGAACTAGCCCTTCATGCTTTTTCTCCGAGGATGTGGGTGTTGCCTGAGCCCTGCGTGAGCCTTTGGCATCAGCAGCCCTGTGTGGCCGGAGCATCGCTGGCAGACTGTACCGTCTGGGAGGACATCTGTCTGGCAGGGGACGAGGGCAGGAGGCAACCCAAATTTGCTTGGGTGGGGGGGGGGCAGGCATCAGCCAGCAAGGATGCTCTTGCACATGGGCAGGGATGCTCTCACACCAAGCAAGAGGACCCTTGGTAAGGCTGGATGCAGGGATGCAGCAGCTTTCCTGTAGCCAT
>NW_010251962.1:2694-17578 GCF_000690775.1 Eurypyga helias | reverse complement strand
ACAAATGGTTTTAAGGCCAGGCAAGGACCTAACCCATAGTAATCCAAGAGGAGCAGGAAGAGGTTAAACATCATCCAACCCAAACCATTCTATGATTCTATGATCATAGTGCCTGGTGGGAGTGCCTGGGCAGGGTCATTTCGGGCACACCTTGGCGTGGCTCCCCCCTGGGCACTCAGTCCCAGCTTGATGAGCACCCAGTATCAGTCTCCCCTGACTGGGAGGTCAGGGGACTCCAGTCGCTTCTGTCCCAGAGTTACTGAGCAATTCCTTGAATTGCCCACTGTGGCCCAGAGATCACGGTTGTGCGGGCAAGGCTTGTAGCACTCGTCTTCCCTGGTTCAGATGGGGTGATGTGGGCCGGGTTTGCCTCTCTGGGTGGGTCGCACACTGAAACTGGGTCCAGAAGGCTGTGCCCCAGCATCACTTGGGCACATTTGGGCAGCCCTCCCCCAGAGCTGAGAGGTAGGCAAAGGACCAGCACGGAGAGTTTGGACACGCACTGGGCAAGGAGTGCGAATAAACCCAGCATCTACACTATATCTTAGAATTACGGAATGGTTTGGGTTGAAGGGACCTTAAAGCCCCCCCAGTCTCACCCCCTGCCACGGGCAGGGACACCTTCCACTAGACCAGGCTGCTCAAAGCCTCATCCAGCCTGGCCTTGGACACTTCTAGGGATGGGGCATCCACAGCTTCTCTGGGCAACTTGTCCCAGTGCCTCCCCCACCCTCCCCATCTTAAAGTGAGACTGTGGAATACCTGCTGAGCCCGAGGCACCTGTGGGTAAGCCTCCCCTTTTCCCTGTCCCTGGTAACCAGGATTACAGATTTAATCAGGACGCAGGAGCTGACAAATACTTGGATTGGGCGATGGAAAGTTCCACTGAGCCATGGCCGCTCGTGTGCCGGGGCGCAGCCAGCAATGGGGAAACGGGGCTGTTCTGACCCCCCATGCTTGGATTAATTTTATGTTCACCTTGCACTCAGGTTTCTCCTTTGGACATGCATTTCCCCGCTCCCTTTTCCTTAAAAACAGATCAGCCCGCAGGAAGGTGAGAGAGGTCCCAGTGGTGCATAGCCAAGGGGTGTGTGGTCACTGATACCCTGCCCCACCACGGTTCCTGTGAACCATCCAGGGGGGCTGGGGGAGTCCCTGGTGTGGGGGCACGTGCATCCATGCACCCACATGCCCGCGGTGTGAGCCCTGAAGTCTTGTTTCCCCTGAGGAGCCAACTGAGCTGCTTTGCCCAGTGACAGCGCCAGTAAAGATGGGTTTGATGTTTCCCAGGCAAAATTGTCCATGTAGGCAATCCCCTGCCATTTAGAGTGTGTAAACCAGGGTCAGATGGCCTTTTAAGGGAGCGGGCTGTCGTTCAGTGTTTCCCATCCCATTTCGATTTTGCACATCCCTGACGTATTCCCAGCGGAGCTGCAGACTTGCCCACAGCAAAATTCAACCAGAGAAAGAAAAAGCGTGGCTTTGCTTTTCCCTCCTTTTCCAGCAGATTGCCAGCCACTGGCTGCTTGTCCCAGAATTGCCAAAGCTGCGGTCTGAGCGCTGGCCCGGGGCTGCTGTGAGGTCCTCTCTGGGCACGCTGCATCCGAGCTCAGCACTGAGGGTGCTGCGGATCCCCGCGGGAGCACAGTTGAACACAGACTTAATTTACTGTCTTTGTCTACTGGGCGAAGAAACACGTTTTTTGTAGTTTATCTGCAAAGCACCGAGAAAAGTGTGAACGGGTAAACTGGCGTCACTGGGAGCGACTGGACATGTGGGAACCCAAATAAGTGAGGATGTGCTTTGGGAGCAAGGGGCTGTGTTCCTTGTCACGCTGGATACTCCGATTACTGCGTAGATGCGGGGAATGCAGTGTACCCTGCTGTGGGCTGTGCGTTTTGTTTAAAATCCAAGTAAATTTGATGATAAAACGGTATTAAATAAAACAGCTTTGCCTGCTTTTTAATTTTTGGATACAAATACAAAATCCTTAAGAGCTCCAGCCTTCTAAGATATGATTATTTTTTTTTCCTTCTGGATCACTAACAACTGCCATGTGGCTTTTAGTCTAAGCATACCCAGAATTTGGGCATTACAGCAAAGCAGCAGGGATGTCGTGGCACAGACAGCGATGCGCTGCTTGGACAGGGTCCCCTGGACCCACACCCCTGCCCTGCCTGCAGCGGGGGCTTGCTGCAGCAGGAGCTGTACCCGGCGGAGCCGTACCTGGCTGAGCCATACTCAGCTGAGCCATGCTGCACCATGTGGCACCGTGCTCCTCATGCCCGAGGACTCTGTGTGCCTTCCCAGGGCTTGGAGAGGGCTTTGCCGGAGCCTTGCCTCCAGAGAGCCACAGCCAACAACTTCGGAGAAGCATTCAAGGCCAGGCTGGACGAGACTTGGAGCAACCTGGTCTAGTGGAAGGTGTCCCTGCCCATGGCAGGGGGTTGGAACTGGTTGATTTTTAAGGTCCCTTCCAACCCAAACGATTCTATGATTAAATCCTGAGGCAATCAAATATATTGGCAAAAGTGTTATACCTTAGTTTTCCTCTATTGAGACACTTTTCCAGCTGTTGTTTATGGAAAAAAAACCTAAGTCCTTTTTAGGGGTATGAGGTTTCAGTTTCTTGGTGTTTGGGGCTGATTTATTATTGTGCATTAGCCTGGGAAGGCAAAATATTTATTTACCAGCATGAATATTTAGGGGACGAATAAGTGGGTATCAGTGCAAAATGTATATGGATAGTTTAGCTGGAGATCCAGGAGAACGTTATGAGTATTGGAAATGGTACAAAAATTAAATTGTAAGGGAATGATAAAGCGACAAAATGGCCTTAAACCCCATCTTCAGTTGCAGTTAAACATATATTTACACCAAGTAGGTATCCCCTGCCACAGCTGGCGCCTGGTTTCACGGAGCCTGAAGAAAGAAGGGAAGTGTGTAATGCTTTGCAAGGGGGTTTGAAAGAACCCGAGCCAGGAGTGTGTTTTCCTTGCTGAAGGATGTTTTCTGGGGTGGTTCTTTGACCAAGCGCTGCTCTGACATCCACAGTTCTCCGTGCCCTTCCCGTTCTGTTTGCTTGCGGTGCTTTTCAATGAGCCCTCTTTGTACCATCAGCTTGCGCCAGGCGTGCCATAGCAATGATGCTGCTGTGGAGGGAGGCCCCCAGCTTGGAGAAGTGCTTGTAAAGTGCACGCTTTACATCATGTGCTGATTGCAAAAAATTGTCACCACAGGGTGGTTATGGGAGCTGGGTTGTCTTAGAAACAAAGAGTGTAAGCAGGCTGGAGCATTATGAAAAATACACAGTGCTGGGGAAAAGCAATCCCGTGTGGTTCAGAACATTAGCATGGAACAATGGTCATAGGGAAGTGACTTTTCCTGGAAGCGGGCTCCGGGCAGGATGCCTGCAGCCAGCCCCATGGCTTGGGAGGTAGTTCCTGGACCCTAAAATACCGAGAGATGCACAGCACTGCAGCAATCCCGTAAGAACGCTCCAGAGTTCCTGAAAGTTATGCCCTGGATTTTGGAGGAGAGAGCATTTCACCTGAAAGCACTGGTGGTTGGTTACGAAGTTCACGTTGGTGCTGGGAAAGGACTTGCTAGGGGGGGAGCGTGCACCCTAGCATAGAAGCCTTCCTGAGTGCTGAGAGGTAGTGGCATGCCTTGGGCTGGATCTAGCTGGGAAAAATCCCCAAACACTATCTGCTGCTAAAATGGAGCTGAATAAATCCAGGGCTGCTCGCAATCGCAGGCAAAAGGCTCAGCTCCTGGGTACATTGTGCTCCAGTGTAAAGTTCCATTGTTTAAAACAACAATGGTGCTTCTCCACAGGTGCTCAGAAAAAGAAAAAAACCAAACAAAACCAGAAACTTGGGACTTGGCTGGAAATTATTACGTGAATTTCAATGAAACACAACTATTTAAGGAATGGAGCTGTGTGCTCCCTCGGCAGAGCAGTCGCTGGGATGGACTTTCACAGGCTGCCCATGTAGGTGAGGATGTCCCCATTGTGTTTGGTGGTGCTTGGCCATCCACTTTGTCTCCAGGCAGGTTGCTGTTGGAAATTTTCTCCTGGCTGTGGCTTCGCTTGGCCTGTTCACACAGAATAACAAAAATATCTGCAGAGCCACACTTGGACTAGCAGAGAGCATGAGGGGAGAAAAAAAAGCAAAACCAGTGGAAAACCGTGATTTTCAGTTCTTTGAGGAACCCAAGCGGATCATGTCTGCAGGAAGCTCACGGTCAAAAGCGGCAAGCACGGAATCCAGGAAGGTTCATGGTCGTGCCTCCAGAAAGCGTTCCTTGGCCCATGGCATGTCCTGAAATAGTAATGTTTTGGTAATGTTTTGGGGGTAACTAGGCTGGGACGTGCATATAACTGCTAAAATCCGGAATGCCAAAAAAGGGAATCCACACGAAGCTCTGAATATGGACTCATCATTTCATTTGCATGTTACCATTATAATTTGGGCATGTTGCATTGTGCTGTGGGGTTTCTGGCAGGGATCTCATGTGAGACAAGAAAACAGCCATCCATCTAGTGGGATGATTGCCTCAAGTCTTTTTGAGATGATTCTCTTAGTTTTGCCGAAACGTTTGTGGTGCATTCTTCACAAATTCCCTCTCCAGTCTCCTTGTGGAAGCTGGTCTGGAGGGTGAATGTGACGCGGGATGGGCCAGATTCGCGCATCTCCCTACAAAGGATGATGAACAGCCATTGTATCCCTCTGGGCTGTTGCTCTTGCAGCCAAGCTGGGGTTGCCATAGTGTCCCTGGGGGTGTCTGCATGTCGTCCCTGTTCAGCACACCCCAGTCCCTTGGCTGGGGTCCCTCTGCAGTTGGCGATGGGGAAGGAATGCCTCTGGGATGCTGGGGCTGGGGTCAGTGTGGTAGTTGGGGACCCTCACCCTGGCTGGCAACGTCCCCCAGCTGTGAGACCCTGATCTGACCCTGTGTGTGTTGCATGTCCTGTGGTCCTGTCCCACTCCCTCGTGCAGGGGTCCCCGGTCGCCCCCTCTTCTGATTTTTCCTGTGCTGGTCCTGTAGGAGCAGTTCTTGCCCCTGGAAGGGGTGTGTTTGCAGTTAGCGGTGAGCGTGCGGCTAATTGCAAAGTAATTAGTACATTGGGGTGACAGTGGGTGTCACAAAGAGCCAGACTCGGGTGCCCCCAGCCCCTGTCCCGTCACCAGGGCTGTGATGGAGTCATCCCAGGGTGCTGGGGATTTGCCTCCAAAACCTGGGGTGCAAGGTCTGGTAAGGAAGGATACACCCCATCTCCTTAGGGTGCTCCTGCAGCTGAAGGAGGAAGAAAGGAGTTCAGGTCATTGGTGTTTTGGTGGGCATGGCTTGTCTTGGTCTGTGTCATCTACAGTCCAGTCGTAATTGCATGGGGTGGTGGTTGGAATTAGGGCTGAGCTCTCCCAGCCCCTTTTTGACTGTTACACATGGATACCAAACCCAGACAAAATCATGTTGCATCTCCACGCACACACAGTCAGTTTATAGCTCTTACGTAAGGGTGTGTCAGAAATGCCCTGGATGGAGAGGATGATTAAAAATGCAGAGCCCTTTAACGGGGGGAATTTCTCCATTTCTCTGAGGGAAATAAAACCACAAGGGCATTGCCTTTGCTTGGATTTTAAATTAACCTTGGGTTTAATTTGTGGCGTTGGTTTCAGTTCATCAGCTAGGCGAAGGCGAACCCGGGCGGAGATATGTCAGGAAATTAAACTTTACACCGTAGAAAAAGAAATTGCAAAGTCTTACAGCTGCCATTATGCAGAATTAGAAGGTTGGTTAAGGGGGATGTGGAGGAAGGAGATTTCTAAAGCCGGTAGATTTGTTCTTTTTATTTGCTTTCAGGTCTGGGGAACATTTTTCAGCTCTTTTCTGCAACTGTGAGGCCTCAGGAATGCTTTTTGGTGGTTGTGGGGTGATGCAGAGGGGCAGGAGCTGCGTGAACAGCTCGGCTGTTGCCCACGTGGGGCGAGGTGAGTAGCGTGGGGAGTCCGAGGGCACCCAGGTGTCCGTAGCCATGTTCTCCCAAATTTCGGTGCTGAGCGGACTGTGCGCTCAGCAGAGGATGGTGGACTCCGGCACAGAGAGCCACAGGCATACGGCAGTGGTAAGAACAGTTTCCATGGTAACCTTGCAGCAGCATAACATCACCAGCACTGTCACGTTTAAGCTTCTCAAGGCTTTTGGGATTTCAGGATTACATAACTCGGAGGGGTGAGGCTGGGGCTCGGATCTAATCAGTATTCAGCATCTTAGTTGAATTAAATTTAAGAAAAACCCCAACCCCAATCCAGAATCAGCCGTGTTTGGCTGCAATGTGGGGACAGCTCCCAGCCAGGTGATGGGCTAGACGTGCCCGGCAGGGAGAAGAGCTGGGGGGGCCCCTGCGGCAGTGGGGGCCGCCCCGGCGGCCGCCAGCCTCTCCGGTGTGCATCTGCATGGCTGTGGCCCTTGGCCAGCACCGGGATGCTGACAATGGGGGCTTTGCTCTCCTCCTTTCCCCGGGAAGCCCGTGCCTGGCCGGTTGGGAGCAGGGGATTGCCCATAGGATTCGAGGCAAGGGAGCACGTTTGTTTGGAGAAAAGGAGTTGGACAAGCTCCATGCTATCCCTGAGGTGGTGAGGATTTCTCTCGGATCGTTTGGGGCTGAGGTGCGGGACTAGCCATCGTTCAGCCATGCTGGGGGGCAGGGAGTAATTTGGATTTACAGGTAATGCTTGTGTAGGTGCACACATGGGAATCGCTGTGGTCCACTCCTCTGAAGTGATCCGTTGGCACTTCCCAGCAGCTCTTCCTGTGGCTCTTCCTGCAGTCACACACCATAGCAAATGGAGTCTCTCCAACATCCCTGTTGGGGCTGGGTACCCCTATTTAGACCATGGTGTGGGTGATGAACCCGCTTGGGTGCTGCTTGCTTGATGTGCAAGCTGCCAGGCTTTCTGGCCAACCTGGGCAGGATCTGCCAGTACTCGAGCTCTGCTGGGCTGGGGGCAGCCAGGCTGGGGGCAGTGGAGTGGGAGTGTGGGCCGGGCTGTGCTCCGGGAGCTGCGGCAGTCAGCCCATTGCACAAACTGCAGCAACAGCAGCGCTTTAAATAGCTCTCCAGAAAATAATTTCGTGGATTCATCCTGCTGTCTGGAGGTGCTCTGTGCAGTTTTGGGCACGGCTTTTGATGTAAGCCTTCCGACAGAAGCATCTCGGAGGAAAAAATCCCAAGAAGCTTGATGCAGCCCCTTTTCCTTCTGGTCAGCATCTGTGCCAGCATCCCTGGGGCAGGTACCCAGCTGGCTGGCACCCAGCTGTGTCCTCTATGGATTTTGGAAACGTAGTGTTCCTGTGTGATTGGCTCTAAGCTTTATCTTGCTGGAAAATGCTGTAAAGGGCCGACAGCAGCAGTCAGCATTTCCCAGCTGCCAGTTAACTCCTAAATCTGTTTTGGGAGTCAGGGAAGAGAAGGACATGAGTTAAGAAGGTGTTAGCAGCAATTTTCCTGTTTTCTTGTCTCATTAGTAAGTTATATTGATGAGCCTACAGAAAACACCCACCTCTATGAATAAGTGTGTCGCTGGGTGAGGACCTGGCTGTCATAGGATCACAAAATGATTTAGGTGGGAAGGGACCTTAAAGCCCACCCAGTCCCACCCCCTGCCATGGGCAGGGACACCTTCCACTAGACCCTTTTTCCAGCCTGGCCTTGGACACTTCCAGGGATGGGGCATCCACAGCTTCTCTGGGCAACCTGTGCCAGAGCCTCACCACCCCCTCCAGGAAGAATTACTTCCTGGTATCCAACGAGCACACTCTCCTTATGTCCCACCAAAGCCCTGGCCTGGGAGACCACTCAGAGGTTCAGGGCTTCTCCAACACTGACACGGGTTTGCGAAAGCAACCTTGGGCATCCGCAGTGCCGGACAGGGCTGGAAAATAAACATTTCTTTCTTTATTTTGGCTCCTGAGTGCTCAACACCGTGCGACTGTGGTGCCTAACAACGGCATGGGAAACCTGCTGGTATTTACAGTGTTTTCACCATTCCTGCCGAGCTGTAGACAGCCCCCTGATACCCCCCACTGCAGGTGAAATGGGGATGTTGTCTTCCCGTTGATGTAGGGCAATGGAAAGTTGTCCAGGTGAGCGGGGGGGCAGTTTGGCTGTCCTGAGAGGCCGGGCAGTGGTCTTCCCACGTGGTTGTGGGGGTCATGGTGGGGGAGCCCACACTTCTTTCAGAATAAGGGGAGTTTGTCCTTTCTGTGTCACTTCTGTCCTGTCCATCTCTGGGTGATTCTGCCTGTCCTGACTGGCTGGGCGAGCACTGAGAGCCCCAATGAAGGGCTTGGCTCTTCTCGTTCCGAATTTTCTGGTTTGAGGGCAGCTGGCTGCTGAGCTGAGGGGATTTTTTTTTGCTTGGTGTAAAATAAAATGATCTTCATCTTGTTTCTAGCTTTCTGTGATACTTCTTGTGCCGTTGTTTGCATTCACCGCTCTGCCAAATCGTTTTCCATGTGTGTGTGCTGAAGGAAAAGGCAGTGTGGTTTTCCATGAAAATGCAACTTAATTTTTCCAAGACTTTCAAGGCTGAAAATGTCTTTCAGGCTGTTTTGAAATAGTGTAATAGCATCTAATGAGTCCATAAACCCTATAGATAATGGAGATATAGTCCTGGAAAGATGCGGGATTTGTGTGTGAACACAGTAAGAATGCTCCAAACTGGGTGTTCCTGAATCCAGCATTTTTGACGTTAATGGTTTACAGCAGGGAATGGCAAGTTAATACCAAGTTTCTCTGGAACAAAAGGTTGCCTGGGTCTGCAAGGAGTGACTTATCTTGAAATCTGCCTGAGTGGAGCTACAGCATGAAAATGAGGGGAAACACTGGAATCCAGTGCAAACCAGTATGTCAGATCTTTTGTGGGGACTGGAAGGTTTTCCTGGGGAGTGATGCATCTGTGAGCTCTCAGCTGGCATGGCTAAAGGGACAGGCAGCAAACCCCCTGCAGCCATGGAAGGGGGGCCTCCAGTCCCTGCCATGGCGAGCTGGGGGGTCTGGGGGTACACCGGGGCTCGTGCTCTTGCGGCCGCGCTCTGGGGCCGTACGGTTAGGGATGTATGGCTGTGTGTTTGCCTGATGGGGCTGGGGAGCAGCACGCCTACCCTACATGCTTGCTTTCTGCCCAAACCCAGGCTCCGATTGCAGTGTTTTCAGTGGAAAGGTTTTGCTGGGATCCCTACGTCTCTGCAGTTGCTGGCATCAGTGTGCAATACCGAGACCGTGAGGGACTGCTTGCTTGGCCAGAGAGAGCAGGACAGTGAAGACCGCTGCCGATGGATCCATAAGCTCGTCTGCCTGCTCCCGAGCTGGGCGGGTGTATCAGGGCCAGCTCTGACTATGATGGGGCCAGTGCCTGCCCGGGGTTTCTCCTGCTCCATGTAATTTGGGATTTTTTAGTAGGAGCCAGCTCAGCCAGCCCTAGCAAAGCGAGCAGCTTTGTGTGTCCCTGTCCCTGGCACTGGGTGGTCCTTAAGGTCCCTTCCAACCCAAACCATTCCGTGATTCGGCTGCTCAAGGGATTCTCTGAGCACTGGGTTGTGGCTGTCCTGCAAAGCCCATCCCAGCAGGGACATCCATTTTCCTGCAGTGGGAATTCGACCAAGCTTCCCACCTTGCAGATGGCTCCTCAGACTGTACAAAACACAGGTATCCGCATACCCGGAGTGTTTCCAGCCATGCAAGGCAGGAGCAGGAGTAATGCTGTCAGTACCAGAGTGAGCTGGGTGGGGGGCACTGGTGTTTGCTTCTCCCGTCAGCTGTTGTTGAGCCAGGTCCCCCTGTTTCCTGGACTGTCATGTTTGTTGATGCTTTAATTGTGATTTATGAAGTGTGAGCTTTGGAAGGATGTGTCATAAACAGTGATAATTTATCAAACTGACAGGGGTACTAAGGTCCCAAACCATTGCCCTTCGTCACAGAGGGGGGATGAAGGGTGGTGTTGCAGCTTTGGAGTTTATGGAGTGTTACCTGGGGGAAGGGGGCTTTTAAGCTTTTCTGGTTTTCCTCTTTAGTGCAGTGTGTTTAGTTGTGTACGTCAAAAGGCTCTTGTTCTGGAAGAAGAGTGTCGTACCTAGTGACTCATAAACCAGATGGCATTTTCCCTGCCTGTGGAGAGTTAATCTCCTAATCTGTTTGTCTTTTACCTGTAATTGCATATGAAAGACAACTGCTCTTTTAAGGAAAAATTATTTAAAAATTTTAAAAAATGCTTAACTAATATCATCCACATACAAAATTTTGATTTGCTAGAGCAGAAATTCCCCTAACTGCCTGCAACACCCGTCCATGCGGATAACAAAAAGGCTGCAACCTTTGTTTCCTCCAAGAAAAGATGATGGTTATGGACGATCAGGCTGAAAACCACTTTTAAGGAGTGGAAAACATTGGAGTTGAATAATTGCATTCACCTCGGATTGAACATAAGGACACGTCCATTTCCCAATGCAGGTGTCCCTTTTCACCTTCCATGGCCAGCATCCCTGTCCTCCTGTGGACTGGCAAGCTGCCGGTGCTGGACAGGTCCCAGGGGCTGGAGGTGTGTGTCCTGCCTTGTATCCTGCCTGCTTCTACATCCTCTGCTTTGTCCCATCACTGACCGTGGTAGAACCAGAGCACTTGAATCCACCTGGTTTCCTCCTGTCTGCCTTTTTCCTGCCAATGGAGTGGGGTTCCAAGTTGCGGTCTCTTGTTGTTAAGGGTGTGGAGTTTAGTTGAAAACAGTTTCCTCTCTTGCAGAGAAGCTGGAGTACAATTTTGTTAGTAATGGAGCAGAGAGAACAGCTCGACTCTGAGATGCAGGCTGAGCTAGTTCTTCCCTCATGCAGGCGTTGGTCTTGGGTTTGTGTGCAAACGGCACACACTGGGTAGCCAAATGCCTCCTCCCCCGTGTTGGCTTTTGGGCCAGCAGCCACGTCAGCCAGCTTTGGGTGGTTCTGGGGGGCAGTTCACCAAAGGTTTGTGGACATCGGGTGACTTTATGCCATTTCCAAGCTCCTTGGTGAAGCAGAAAGGGAGTGAGGGAATCCCACTGGTAGGTGCTTGCCCAACAGTATGGCCCTAAAATGTTACCCTCCCACTGAAGCAGGAAACCATTGGAAACCATTTACTAGAGTAGTTCGTTGCATTTTGGGTCTTGGGGATGGTCTTTTTCCATGCGTTCACGAGCGACTGTGGAGCAGAAGGCGTGCGGTTGGGGAGCGTGATGGAGGAGGACTGGGCTATCACAGGGACAAGCACCACAGGGGGCGCTCCTGCGTGGGGGGGCAGCACGTCCTTGAGCTGTGTCACGTGGAGCTCTTCCAGTGGCAATCGGAAGGCAGTCATGCTCCAGCCTGCAACTCCAGTGAGAGCTCATTAGGACCACCTCCACAACGGTGTCATCACACCAAGGAAGAGGAATTCAGACAGGAGCGGGGAAAAGGGAAATGCTGTGATCAGCAGGGGACTGTGAAGAGTCAAACCAAGGAAAGCACCTTGGTCTTGTTTGGTTCAGCCTAGTACAGTAAGCGCTATTTTTAAATACATGGGGGTGAGCACTAAGCTGCTGGACAGGGTTGGTGCAAGAACTGGTGGATGTAAATTGGCAATGAGTAAATACAGGCTGGAAACCACAAAGTTCTAGCCATGAGACGGGTGTTCTGGAAGAGCTTCCCAGAAGGAGCTGTGAGGGAAAACCAGACCAGTGCCAAACTGGGACTGGCCATATCCCAGCTCCAACCCAGTGATGCGCAGGACTGGCCTCACACAGTATAATGTTTTTTGTGGGTACCCGGGGACTAGAGCCCCAGCACGTAGCAGCCGGCACAGCCCCATGGCTGGAAGAGTCCCAGCCTCATAAGCTGGGGGGTCTTAGGGGTCTTCTGTCACGTGTTGTATCCCAGATGTATGGCTTTCCTGGGACAGCAGGAGAGCGTGCTGGGATCTTGGCGCTAGAGTGGGACCGTGCTTCTCTTCCGGTTACCGAAGTACCACACGGCAACAGAGACGAGTGCGGCTTCGAGTGGCCCCCCTCCTTGTGCGGGTTGGTTGTACTTAGTCTCCAAGAAAAAACATTCCTTGTGCTTCCATGTGTTGAGTAACAGCTTGCAAATCGTTATCCGATTGGCATCGAGCCATTAAACTTCCAGTGACCTGCCTGCTGATATTATTCCGTGCGCCGTGTTCTCCTGATAGCTCGCTGTCGAGCACGTTGTATTGTTTTTGAAATAAATATGAGGGTAAACAATAAAAACCTAGAACAACCACCGTGGATGGAGGTGAAACATAAACCTTTGTGGCTGGGAATAGGATCTTTGGCCTGGATGCCCTCTCTGGAAAGGGCAGGCGTGTTCAAGCAGTGCTGAAGCAAAGCACGCCTGACCCTTGGTTGTGTACAACCTCCGGCACAACCCATGGCTCTTCCGTCGTTGTGTCCGGGTTGTGGTGTTAATAGGCACTGACAGGACCTGTCTGCCATGAATTAGCCTAACCCACCTCTTAAATGAGTTTAAACATGGTCTGCTGAAGTTAAACATCATGGTCAGCACTAACAGCCTGTGAAAAGCTGACTAGCAGGGAGCTGGGGTGGCTTTGGGCGGCACGTCAGGCACGTTAGCTCTAGGGCTAGCAGCTGGAATCAAGGAGCAGAGCATGGATTTTGTGGCTTAGCATCCCACCTCTGCCACCAGCCAGCTGGGTAAACGGGGAGAGCCCTTTTGTTCCCTAAGGAAATACAGGTTGATGCCGCTGTCTGTGCCAGACCCGATCTGCTCACCACAGTCCCTGAAACGCGAATGGCTGTGACTTCATGGATCCCTTGAAAGTGTTTCCAGTCACAGTTTAAATTAACTCATTATGTTTCAGCTTGGCAGCAGGAAGATGGGGGGAAAAAATCTCAGAGTTAAAGGAGATTTCAAAAACACCTTAGGAAATGTTCCCAAACAACCACAAACCTTTCCTGGGGATCCTGTCCACATATCGCAGAGCTCCGACTGCACATATCCAACAGTTCAAAAGGGAAAACTTGGCCGGGGCAGCTCTGGGGCGGGAAGACGTCAGACTGCAATGGCCTCATCCTGCATGGATGTAGGAAAGTGTGCGCTGGCAGCCCAGAAAGCCAACCATATCCTGGGCTGTATCCAGAGAAGTGTGGCCAGCAGGTCGAGGGAGGTGATTCTGCCCCTGGACTCTGCTCTGGTGAGACCCCACCTGGAGTGCTGCGTCCAGCTGTGGAGCCCTCAATATCAGAAGGATATTGACCACTTGGAGCGAGTCCAGAGGAGGCCACGAAGATGATCAGAGGGCTGGAGCACCTCTCCTATGACGGAAGGCTGCGAGAACTGGGCTTGTTCAGCCTGGAGAAGAGGAGGCTCCGAGGAGACCTCATTGCAGCTTTCCAGTATCTGAAGGGGCTACAAGGGGGCTGGGAGAGGACTTTTTACAAGAGCCTGTAGTGACAGGACAAGGGGTAATGGGTACAAATTGAAATCAGGGAGGTTTAGATTAGATATCAGGAAGAAATTCTTCCTGGAGAGGGTGGTGAGGCACAGGAACAGGTTGCCCAGAGAAGCTGTGGATGCCCCATCCCTGGAAGTGTTCAAGGCCAGGCTGGATGTGGCTTTGAGCAACCTGGTCTAGTGGAAGGTGTCCCTGCCCATGGCAGGGGGGGTGGAACTAGATGATCTTTAAGGGCCCTTCCAACCCTAACCATTCTATGGTTCTATGAAAGAGCGGCTGTGGCACTGGGCTGAGCCAGTCATAAGTCGGGAAGCTTTTTGGGAAACTGATACAAAGGTGCATTAGTGATACTTGCCCTGTGTGTCTTAGGGGGACGTTCTGCTTCACAGATTAATGCTTCTCATGGCTGCTGCAGGAATATTCTGCTTTACCGATCAGTCCAGCCTTGCCTGGACTTAAAGGCTCCAACGCCTCTAATTCCGTACGTTTTGTGTTTGGCATCTGTGGTAGCCCTGCCACTCGCCCAGCGCCAGCTAAGATTGTTTCCATGCACTGGGATATGTTTAGGTAAAAACATGGCAGGGAACCTATTTTCCATCCAGGCAAAGCATATAGATTGAGTTGACTTCCCACAGTCAGAGAGACCAAATCTTGCTCTCAGTCTTGCTATCGCATTACAGTATTGACGGCAAGCCAAGGTACCAGACCCACATCTCCATCAAAGTACCTGGGAAGTGGAATGGCGGTTTATCCTCCCTCCTTTAACCATGTGACTTAGGTCCTGTGTCCCATGTCCCCTCAGAGGGATGCAGAGCTTTGCAGCTGGGATGTTCCCAGTGGGCACACTGGAGTCCCACCTGGTTAGAGTCAAACCCTCTGCTGAGGGTTCCTTCCATGCCCGTGCCTGATGGTGACCATGGTGATGGGGGCAGGGCAGCCAGGATGAACTGGTGCGAACCTGCTCCCCGAGGAGGGCAAATGTCTGCAGTCTGTGCAGGTCCTACTGCAAATTCCGCTGGAGACGGTGGGAGAAGCTCCCCTTGGGTTTCGCTCAGCTCTGGCCAAGCCCAATTACAGGAGGGAAATCCAAACCCCTTTACTTGTCCATAAAAGCAGCATGGGTTCAGTCCTGTAAAATAAGGTTTGGGGTGTTCTTACTGGGGTTTGGTGAGGGTGGGGTGATTCCTGGTATGTCACAGAGTCTTTGTGGAACACAGGAATAGGTTTGGAGTGCTAGTGTGGAACCCCTTGCCCTTCCCACCATGCTGCCCTGTGTCTGCCCTGCCAGCAGCCACCCCGGGTTTGCCCGCTGTGCCATGCCGTGCCTTCCCGGCTGGTACTGGGAGGCAGGGTGCAGGATCCTTGGTGGTTGATGGGAAT